>NW_027423135.1:543959-736729 GCF_048934315.1 Petromyzon marinus
AGAGAGAGAGGGGGTAGACAGAGAGAGAGGGGGGGGTAGAGACAGGGGGTAGAGAGAGGGGGGGGGTAGAAAGGGGGTAGAGAGAGAGAGATAAGGAGCAGGAGAACAAAGCGTGAAATCTTCACGTGAGACCTTTCATTTAAAAAGGGGGGATTTACATGAAGCAAAGCATTGAAACCCATCCCCCCCCCCAAAAAAAAAACCGAAATGATGATCGGAGCAAAGTGGCGAACTACAGCGATCATCTTCTTCTTCTTTCCTCTGATCGTACAAAAAAGATTTTAAAAAATAAATAAAACCAGGACAGACTGAGACATGGAACTCCGCTCGCACGGACAACAGAACTAGAACGCGATGGGTGGGTGGGTGGGGGAGAGACGAGATCGTAAAATCTCGACAAAGAGGACGACTCAGAGAGAGAGGACGACTCAGAGAGAGAGGACGATTTAGAGAGAGAGGACGATTCAGAGAGAGAGAGAGGACGACTCAGAGAGAGACAGGACGACTCAGAGAGAGAGGACGACTCAGAGAGAGAGGACGATTTAGAGAGAGAGGACGACTCAGAGAGAGAGGACGACTCAGAGAGAGAGAGAGGACGACTCAGAGAGAGAGAGAGGACGACTCAGAGAGAGAGGGACGACTCAGAGAGAGAGAGGACGACTCAGAGAGAGAGAGAGGACGACTCAGAGAGAGAGGACGACTCAGAGAGAGAGAGGACGACTCAGAGAGGACGACTCAGAGAGAGAGGACGACTCAGAGAGAGGACGACTCAGAGAGAGAGGACGACTCAGAGAGAGGACGACTCAGAGAGAGAGGACGACTCAGAGAGAGCGAGGACGACTCAGAGAGGACGACTCAGAGAGAGAGGACGACTCAGAGAGAGAGGACGACTCAGACAAAGAGAGGACGACTTAGAGAGAGAGAACGACTCAGAGAGAGAGGACGACTCAGAGAGGGAGAGAGGACGACTCAGAGAGAGAGAGGACGACTCAGAGAGAGAGAGGACGACTCAGATAGAGGACGACTCAGATAGAGAGGACGACTCAGAGAGAGAGGACGACTCTGAGAGAGAGGGCGACTCAGAGAGAGGAAGACTCAGATAGAGAGAGAGAGGACGACTCAGAGAGGACGACTCAGAGAGAGAGAGAGAGGACGTCTCAGCTGTCTCTACCCCCAACCCCTCCTCTTAACCACTCCCGCCTGCTCTCCTGTCATCATCACGACACCACCACCACCACCACCACTTTTATTAACAACAACAACAGCAACAACAACAACAACTCCTCCCTGTCGTCTAACCACGCCCATCTCACGCGCCAGGTGACGCGTCGCTTCAGACGCAGACGCATCCACACCGCCCCGCCCCCCACACCGTGTCGCCCCGCCCCCCACACCGTGTCGCCCCGCCCCCACACCGTGTCGACCCGCCCCCACACCGTGTCGACCCGCCCCCACACCGTGTCGACCCGCCCCGACACCGTGTCGCCCCGCCCATACACCGTGTCGCCCCGCCCATACAGCGTGTCGCCCCGCCCATACCCCGTATCGCCCCGCCCCCACACCGTGTCGCCCCCGCCCCGTGTGGCCCCGCCCCGTGTCGCCCCGCCCCCGCCCCGATTCGCGCCTCCCCGTGTCGCCCCGCCCCCGCCCCGTGTCGCCCCGCCCCCGCCCCGTGTCGCCCCGCCCCCGCCCCGTGTCGCCCCGCCCCCGCCCCTCGCCCCCCCCGCCCCTCGCCCCCCCCGCCCCTCGCCCCCGCCCCGCCCCTCGCCCCCGCCCCGCCCCCGCCCCCGCCCCCGCCCCCGCCCCGTGTCGCCCCCGCCCGTGTCGCCCCGCCCCGCCCCGTGTCGCCCCGCCCATACACCGTGTCGCACCGCCCCCACACCGTGTCGCCCCGCCCCCGCCCGGTGTCGCCCCGCCCCCGCCCGGTGTCGCCCCGCCCCCACACCGTGTCGCCCCGCCCCCCACGGCGTTCCCTGGGCTCCGTTCACGTCGCCCGCGCCAGGATCGCCCTCTAGCGGACAGAGCGGCTCATGGGCAGGGGAGGGGGGGGGGTCAACTTGCGGGGTGTCATCAGAAGGGTCGGATTTCGCTTGACACAGGTGTCTGTGTGTAATACAGGTGTGTCTGTGTAACAGGTGTGTGTGTGATACAGGTGTGTGTGTGATACAGGTGTGTGTGTATGTGTAACACAGCTGTGTGTGTGATATACAGGTGTGTGTGTGTGTTATACAGGTGTGTGTGTGATACAGGTGTGTGTGTGTTATACAGGTGTGTGTGTAACACAGGTGTGTGTGTTACAGGTGTGTGTGTGTAACACAGGTGTGTGTGTGTAACACAGGTGTGTGTGTTATACAGGTGTGTGTGTAATACAGGTGTGTGTAATACAGGTGTGTGTGTGTGTAGCACAGGTGTGTGTGTAATACAGGTGTGTGTGTAATACAGGTGTGTGTGTAATACAGGTGTCTGTGTGTGATACAGATGTGTGTATGTGTGTGTAACACAGGTGTGTGTGTGTAATACAGGTGTGTGTGTAATACAGGTGTGTGTGTAATACAGGTGTGTGTGTAATACAATTGCATGTGTGTGTAATACAGGTGTGTGTGCGTGTAGCACAGGTGTGTGTGTGTAATACAGGTGTATGTGTCTAACACAGGTGTGTGTGTAATACAGGTGTGTGTGTAAAAGGTGTGTGTGTAACACAGGTGTGTGTGTAATACAGGTGTGTGTGTGTGTGAGACAGGTGTGTGTGTATAATACAGTTGTGTGTGCGTGTAATAGAGGAGTGTGTGTGTGAGAAAGGGGTGTGTGTGTGATACAAGTATGTGTGTGTAATACTGGTGTGTGTGTGTAATATAAGTATGTGTGTGTGATACAGATGTGTGTATGTAACACAGGTGAGTGTGTTGTAATACAGGTGTGCGTGTGTGTATGTAATACAGGTGTGTGTGTGTAATACAGGTGTGTGTGTTACAGGTGTGTGTGAGTGTAATACAGGTGTGTGTGTAATACAGGTGTGTGTGTTACAGGTGTGTGTGTGTGTTACAGGTGTTTCTGTGTGATACAGGTGTGTGTGTAATACAGGTGTGTGTGGGTGTTACAGGTGTGTGTGTAATACAAGTGTGTGTGTTTTACAGGTGTGTGTTACAGGTGTGAGTGTGTGTGTGATACAGGTGTGTGTAATACAGGTGTCTTGCAGGTGTGTGTGTGTGTATGATACAGGAGTGTCTTACAGGTGTGTGTGTAATACAGGTGTGTGTGTGTAATACAGGTGTGTGTGTTACAGGTGTGTGTGTGTTACAGGTGTGTGTGTAATACAGGTGTGTGTGTGTGTGTGTAATACAGGTGTGTGTAATACAGGTGTGTGTGTAATACAGGTCTGTGTGTTACAGGTGTGTGTGTTACAGGTGTGTGTAATACAGGTGTGTGTGTAATACAGGTGTGTGTGTAATACAGGTGTGTATGTAATACAGATGTGTGTGTTACAGGTGTATGTGTGTAATACAGGTGTGTGTGTGTGTGTGTAATACAGGTGTGTGTTACAGGTGTGTGTGTTACAGGTGTGTGTGTGTGTAACACAGGTATGTGTGTGTTACAGCTGTGTGTGTGTTACAGGTGTGTGTGTGTGTTACAGGTGTGTGTGTAACACAGGTGTGTGTGTGTGTGTTACAGGTGTGTGTGTGTGTGTAATGCAAGTGTGTGTGTAATACAGGTGTGTGTGTGTGCATCACAGGTGTGTGTGTAATACAGGTGTGTGTGTAAAAGTTGCGTGTGTAACACAGGTGTCTGTGTGTTACAGGTGTGTGTGTGTGTGTGTGTAATAGAGGTGTGTGTGTGTGAGACAGGTATGTGTGTGATACAAGTATGTGTGTGCAATACAGGTGTGTGTGTGTGTGATACAGGTGTGTGTATGTAACACAGGTGAGTGTGTTGTATTACAGGTGTGCGTGTGTGTATGTAATACAGGTGTGTGTGTGTAATACAGGTGCGTGTGTGTAATACAGGTGTATGTGTTACAGGTGTGTGTGTGTTACAGGTGTGTGTGTAATACAGGTGTGTGTGTAATACAGGTGTGTGTGTAATACAGGTGTGTGTGTTACAGGTGTATGTGTGTAATACAGGTGTGTGTAATACAGGTGTGTGTGTGTGTAATACAGGTGTGTGTTACAGGTGTGTGTGTTACAGGTGTGTGTGTGTAACACAGGTATGTGTGTGTTACAGCTGTGTGTGTTACAGGTGTGTGTGTTACAGGTGTGTGTGTAACACAGGTGTGTGTGTGTGTGTTACAGGTGTGTTTGTGTGTAATGCAAGTGTGTGTGTAATACAGGTGTGTGTGTGTGTATCACAGGTGTGTGTGTAATACAGGTGTGTGTGTAAATTTTGCGTGTGTAACACAGGTGTCTGTGTGTTACAGGTGTGTGTGTGTGTGTAATAGAGGTGTGTGTGTGTGTGAGACAGGTATGTGTGTGATACAAGTATGTGTGTGCAATACAGGTGTGTGTGTGTGATACAGGTGTGTGTATGTAATACAGGTGTGTGTGTGTGTGTGTGTAAAACAGGAGTGTGTGTGTAATACAGGTGTGTGTGTGTAATACAGGTGTGTGTGTTACAGGTGTGTGTGTGTTACAGGTGTGTGTGTAATACAGGTGTGTGTGTGTGTGTAATACAGGTGTGTGTAATACAGGTGTGTGTGTAATACAGGTGTGTGTGTTACAGGTGTGTGTGTGTTACAGGTGTGTGTAATACAGGTGTGTGTGTGTGTGTAATACAGGTGTGTGTGTAATACAGGTGTGTATGTAATACAGGTGTGTGTGTTACAGGTGTATGTGTGTAATACAGGTGTGTGTGTGTGTAATACAGGTGTGTGTTACAGGTGTGTGTGTTACAGGTGTGTGTGTGTGTAACACAGGTATGTGTGTGTTACAGCTGTGTGTGTGTTACAGGTGTGTGTGTGTGTTACAGGTGTGTGTGTAACACAGGTGTGTGTGTGTGTTACAGGTGTGTGTGTGTGTGTAATGCAAGTGTGTGTGTAATACAGGTGTGTGTGTGTGCATCACAGGTGTGTGTGTAATACAGGTGTGTGTGTAAAAGTTGCGTGTGTAACACAGGTGTCTGTGTGTTACAGGTGTGTGTGTGTGTGTAATAGAGGTGTGTGTGTGTGAGACAGGTATGTGTGTGATACAAGTATGTGTGTGCAATACAGGTGTGTGTGTGTGATACAGGTGTGTGTATGTAACACAGGTGAGTGTGTTGTATTACAGGTGTGCGTGTGTGTATGTAATACAGGTGTGTGTGTGTAATACAGGTGTGTGTGTGTTATACAGGTGTATGTGTTACAGGTGTGTGTGTGTTACAGGTGTGTGTGTGTAACACAGGTATGTGTGTGTTACAGCTGTGTGTGTGTTACAGGTGTGTGTGTGTGTTACAGGTGTGTGTGTGTGTGTAATGCAAGTGTGTGTGTAATACAGGTGTGTGTGTGTGCATCACAGGTGTGTGTGTAATACAGGTGTGGGTGTAAAAGTTGCGTGTGTAACACAGGTGTCTGTGTGTTACAGGTGTGTGTGTGTGTGTAATAGAGGTGTGTGTGTGTGAGACAGGTATGTGTGTGATACAAGTATGTGTGTGCAATACAGGTGTGTGTGTGTGATACAGGTGTGTGTATGTAACACAGGTGAGTGTGTTGTATTACAGGTGTGCGTGTGTGTATGTAATACAGGTGTGTGTGTGTAATACAGGTGTGTGTGTGTGTAATACAGGTGCGTGTGTGTGTAATACAGGTGCGTGTGTGTAATACAGGTGTATGTGTTACAGGTGTGTGTGTGTTACAGGTGTGTGTGTAATACAGGTGTGTGTGTAATACAGGTGTGTGTGTAATACAGGTGTGTGTGTTACAGGTGTATGTGTGTAATACAGGTGTGTGTAATACAGGTGTGTGTGTGTGTGTAATACAGGTGTGTGTTACAGGTGTGTGTGTTACAGGTGTGTGTGTGTAACACAGGTATGTGTGTGTTACAGCTGTGTGTGTTACAGGTGTGTGTGTGTGTTACAGGTGTGTGTGTAACACAGGTGTGTGTGTGTGTGTGTTACAGGTGTGTTTGTGTGTAATGCAAGTGTGTGTGTAATACAGGTGTGTGTGTGTATCACAGGTGTGTGTGTAATACAGGTGTGTGTGTAAATGTTGCGTGTGTAACACAGGTGTCTGTGTGTTACAGGTGTGTGTGTGTGTAATAGAGGTGTGTGTGTGTGTGAGACAGGTATGTGTGTGATACAAGTATGTGTGTGCAATACAGGTGTGTGTGTGTGATACAGGTGTGTGTATGTAATACAGGTGTGTGTGTGTGTGTGTGTAAAACAGGAGTGTGTGTGTAATACAGGTGTGTGGTACAGGTGTGTGTGTGTTACAGGTGTGTGTGTGTAATACAGGTGTGTGTGTTACAGGTGTGTGTGTAATACAAGTGTGTGTGTTTTACAGGTGTGTGTTACAGGTGTGAGTGTGTGTGTGATACAGGTGTGTGTAATACAAGTGTGTGTAATACAGGTGTCTTACAGGTGTGTGTGTGATACAGGTGTGTCTTACAGGTGTGTGTGTAATACAGGTGTGTGTGTAATACAGGTGTGTGTTACAGGTGTGTGTGTTACAGGTGTGTGTGTTACAGGTGTGTGTGTAATACAGGTGTGTGTGTGTGTGTAATACAGGTGTGTGTGTGTGTGTGTGTAATACAGGTGTGTGTGTGTGTGTGTAATACAGGTGTGTGTGTGTAATACAGGTGTGTGTGTAATACAGGTGTGTGTGTTACCGGTGTGTGTGTTATACAGGTGTGTGTAACACAGGTGTGTGTGTGTTACAGGTGTGTGTGTAATACAGGTGTGTGTGTTACCGGTGTGTGTGTGTGTTATACAGGTGTGTGTGTAATACAGGTGTGTGTGTAATACAGGTGTGTGTGTGTAACACAGGTGTGTGTGTAATACAGGTGCGTGTGAAAAATTTGCGTGTGTAACACAGGTGTCTGTGTGTTACAGGTGTGTGTAACACAGGTGTGTGTGTAATACAGGTGTGTGTGTGTTACAGGTGTGTGTGTTACAGGTGTGTGTGTAATATAGGTGTATGTGTGTGTAATGCAGGTGTGTGTGTGTAACACAGGTCTGTGTGTGATACAGGTGTGTGTGTGTGTTGCATGTGTATGTGTGTGTGTGATACAGGTGTGTGTGTAACACAGGTGTTTGTGTGTGTAATACAGATGTGTGTGTGTTACAGGTGTGTGTGTGTGTGTGTGTGATACAGGTGTGTGTGTTACAGGGGTGTGTGTGTGTTACATGTGTATGTGTGTGTGTGATACAGGTGTGTGTGTAACACAGGTGTGTGTGTGTGTAATACAGGTGTGTGTGTTACAGGAGTGTGTGTGTTACAGGTGTGTGTATAATACAGGTGTGTGTGTGTGATACAGGTGTGTGTGTTACAGGTGTGTGTGAGTGTAATACAGGTGTGTGTGTAATACAGGTGTGTGTGTTACAGGTGTGTGTGTGTGTTACAGGTGTTTCTGTGTGATACAGGTGTGTGTGTAATACAGGTGTGTGTGGGTGTTACAGGTGTGTGTGTAATACAAGTGTGTGTGTTTTACAGGTGTGTGTTACAGGTGTGAGTGTGTGTGTGATACAGGTGTGTGTAATACAGGTGTCTTGCAGGTGTGTGTGTGTGTATGATACAGGAGTGTCTTACAGGTGTGTGTGTAATACAGGTGTGTGTGTGTAATACAGGTGTGTGTGTTACAGGTGTGTGTGTGTTACAGGTGTGTGTGTAATACAGGTGTGTGTGTGTGTGTGTAATACAGGTGTGTGTAATACAGGTGTGTGTGTAATACAGGTCTGTGTGTTACAGGTGTGTGTGTTACAGGTGTGTGTAATACAGGTGTGTGTGTAATACAGGTGTGTGTGTAATACAGGTGTGTATGTAATACAGATGTGTGTGTTACAGGTGTATGTGTGTAATACAGGTGTGTGTGTGTGTAATACAGGTGTGTGTTACAGGTGTGTGTGTTACAGGTGTGTGTGTGTGTAACACAGGTATGTGTGTGTTACAGCTGTGTGTGTGTTACAGGTGTGTGTGTGTGTTACAGGTGTGTGTGTAACACAGGTGTGTGTGTGTGTGTTACAGGTGTGTGTGTGTGTGTAATGCAAGTGTGTGTGTAATACAGGTGTGTGTGTGTGCATCACAGGTGTGTGTGTAATACAGGTGTGTGTGTAAAAGTTGCGTGTGTAACACAGGTGTCTGTGTGTTACAGGTGTGTGTGTGTGTGTAATAGAGGTGTGTGTGTGTGAGACAGGTATGTGTGTGATACAAGTATGTGTGTGCAATACAGGTGTGTGTGTGTGTGATACAGGTGTGTGTATGTAACACAGGTGAGTGTGTTGTATTACAGGTGTGCGTGTGTGTATGTAATACAGGTGTGTGTGTGTAATACAGGTGTGTGTGTGTGTAATACAGGTGTATGTGTTACAGGTGTGTGTGTGTTACAGGTGTGTGTGTAATACAGGTGTGTGTGTAATACAGGTGTGTGTGTAATACAGGTGTGTGTGTTACAGGTGTATGTGTGTAATACAGGTGTGTGTAATACAGGTGTGTGTGTGTGTGTAATACAGGTGTGTGTTACAGGTGTGTGTGTTACAGGTGTGTGTGTGTAACACAGGTATGTGTGTGTTACAGCTGTGTGTGTTACAGGTGTGTGTGTGTGTTACAGGTGTGTGTGTAACACAGGTGTGTGTGTGTGTGTGTTACAGGTGTGTTTGTGTGTAATGCAAGTGTGTGTGTAATACAGGTGTGTGTGTGTATCACAGGTGTGTGTGTAATACAGGTGTGTGTGTAAATGTTGCGTGTGTAACACAGGTGTCTGTGTGTTACAGGTGTGTGTGTGTGTAATAGAGGTGTGTGTGTGTGAGACAGGTATGTGTGTGATACAAGTATGTGTGTGCAATACAGGTGTGTGTGTGATACAGGTGTGTGTATGTAATACAGGTGTGTGTGTGTGTGTGTGTAAAACAGGAGTGTGTGTGTAATACAGGTGTGTGTTACAGGTGTGTGTGTGTTACAGGTGTGTGTGTGTGTTACAGGTGTGTATGTTACAGGTGTGTGTGGGTGTTACAAGTGTGTGTGTGTTACAGGTGTGTGTGTTTTACAGGTGTGTGTTACAGGTGTGAGTGTGTGTGTGATACAGGTGTGTGTAATACAAGTGTGTGTAATACAGGTGTCTTACAGGTGTGTGTGTGATACAGGTGTGTCTTACAGGTGTGTGTGTAATACAGGTGTGTGTGTAATACAGGTGTGTGTTACAGGTGTGTGTGTTACAGGTGTGTGTGTTACAGGTGTGTGTGTAATACAGGTGTGTGTGTGTGTGTAATACAGGTGTGTGTGTGTGTGTGTGTAATACAGGTGTGTGTGTGTGTGTAATACAGGTGTGTGTGTGTAATACAGGTGTGTGTGTAATACAGGTGTGTGTGTTACCGGTGTGTGTGTTATACAGGTGTGTGTAACACAGGTGTGTGTGTGTTACAGGTGTGTGTGTAATACAGGTGTGTGTGTTACCGGTGTGTGTGTGTGTTATACAGGTGTGTGTGTAATACAGGTGTGTGTGTAATACAGGTGTGTGTGTGTAACACAGGTGTGTGTGTAATACAGGTGCGTGTGAAAAATTTGCGTGTGTAACACAGGTGTCTGTGTGTTACAGGTGTGTGTAACACAGGTGTGTGTGTAATACAGGTGTGTGTGTGTTACAGGTGTGTGTGTTACAGGTGTGTGTGTAATATAGGTGTATGTGTGTGTAATGCAGGTGTGTGTGTGTAACACAGGTCTGTGTGTGATACAGGTGTGTGTGTGTGTTGCATGTGTATGTGTGTGTAATACAGGTGCGTGTGTGTAATACAGGTGTATGTGTTACAGGTGTGTGTGTGTTACAGGTGTGTGTGTAATACAGGTGTGTGTGTAATACAGGTGTGTGTGTAATACAGGTGTGTGTGTTACAGGTGTATGTGTGTAATACAGGTGTGTGTAATACAGGTGTGTGTGTGTGTAATACAGGTGTGTGTTACAGGTGTGTGTGTTACAGGTGTGTGTGTGTAACACAGGTATGTGTGTGTTACAGCTGTGTGTGTTACAGGTGTGTGTGTTACAGGTGTGTGTGTAACACAGGTGTGTGTGTGTGTGTTACAGGTGTGTTTGTGTGTAATGCAAGTGTGTGTGTAATACAGGTGTGTGTGTGTGTATCACAGGTGTGTGTGTAATACAGGTGTGTGTGTAAATTTTGCGTGTGTAACACAGGTGTCTGTGTGTTACAGGTGTGTGTGTGTGTGTAATAGAGGTGTGTGTGTGTGTGAGACAGGTATGTGTGTGATACAAGTATGTGTGTGCAATACAGGTGTGTGTGTGTGATACAGGTGTGTGTATGTAATACAGGTGTGTGTGTGTGTGTGTGTAAAACAGGAGTGTGTGTGTAATACAGGTGTGTGTGTGTAATACAGGTGTGTGTGTTACAGGTGTGTGTGTGTTACAGGTGTGTGTGTAATACAGGTGTGTGTGTGTGTGTAATACAGGTGTGTGTAATACAGGTGTGTGTGTAATACAGGTGTGTGTGTTACAGGTGTGTGTGTGTTACAGGTGTGTGTAATACAGGTGTGTGTGTGTGTGTAATACAGGTGTGTGTGTAATACAGGTGTGTATGTAATACAGGTGTGTGTGTTACAGGTGTATGTGTGTAATACAGGTGTGTGTGTGTGTAATACATGTATGTGTGTAATACAGGTGTGTGTGTGTGTAATACAGGTGTGTGTTACAGGTGTGTGTGTTACAGGTGTGTGTGTGTGTAACACAGGTATGTGTGTGTTACAGCTGTGTGTGTGTTACAGGTGTGTGTGTGTGTTACAGGTGTGTGTGTAACACAGGTGTGTGTGTGTGTTACAGGTGTGTGTGTGTGTGTAATGCAAGTGTGTGTGTAATACAGGTGTGTGTGTGTGCATCACAGGTGTGTGTGTAATACAGGTGTGTGTGTAAAAGTTGCGTGTGTAACACAGGTGTCTGTGTGTTACAGGTGTGTGTGTGTGTGTAATAGAGGTGTGTGTGTGTGAGACAGGTATGTGTGTGATACAAGTATGTGTGTGCAATACAGGTGTGTGTGTGTGATACAGGTGTGTGTATGTAACACAGGTGAGTGTGTTGTATTACAGGTGTGCGTGTGTGTATGTAATACAGGTGTGTGTGTGTAATACAGGTGTGTGTGTGTGTAATACAGGTGCGTGTGTGTGTAATACAGGTGCGTGTGTGTAATACAGGTGTATGTGTTACAGGTGTGTGTGTGTTACAGGTGTGTGTGTAATACAGGTGTGTGTGTAATACAGGTGTGTGTGTAATACAGGTGTGTGTGTTACAGGTGTATGTGTGTAATACAGGTGTGTGTAATACAGGTGTGTGTGTGTGTGTAATACAGGTGTGTGTTACAGGTGTGTGTGTTACAGGTGTGTGTGTGTAACACAGGTATGTGTGTGTTACAGCTGTGTGTGTTACAGGTGTGTGTGTGTGTTACAGGTGTGTGTGTAACACAGGTGTGTGTGTGTGTGTGTTACAGGTGTGTTTGTGTGTAATGCAAGTGTGTGTGTAATACAGGTGTGTGTGTGTATCACAGGTGTGTGTGTAATACAGGTGTGTGTGTAAATGTTGCGTGTGTAACACAGGTGTCTGTGTGTTACAGGTGTGTGTGTGTGTAATAGAGGTGTGTGTGTGTGTGAGACAGGTATGTGTGTGATACAAGTATGTGTGTGCAATACAGGTGTGTGTGTGTGATACAGGTGTGTGTATGTAATACAGGTGTGTGTGTGTGTGTGTGTAAAACAGGAGTGTGTGTGTAATACAGGTGTGTGGTACAGGTGTGTGTGTGTTACAGGTGTGTGTGTGTAATACAGGTGTGTGTGTTACAGGTGTGTGTGTAATACAAGTGTGTGTGTTTTACAGGTGTGTGTTACAGGTGTGAGTGTGTGTGTGATACAGGTGTGTGTAATACAAGTGTGTGTAATACAGGTGTCTTACAGGTGTGTGTGTGATACAGGTGTGTCTTACAGGTGTGTGTGTAATACAGGTGTGTGTGTAATACAGGTGTGTGTTACAGGTGTGTGTGTTACAGGTGTGTGTGTTACAGGTGTGTGTGTAATACAGGTGTGTGTGTGTGTGTAATACAGGTGTGTGTGTGTGTGTGTGTAATACAGGTGTGTGTGTGTGTGTGTAATACAGGTGTGTGTGTGTAATACAGGTGTGTGTGTAATACAGGTGTGTGTGTTACCGGTGTGTGTGTTATACAGGTGTGTGTAACACAGGTGTGTGTGTGTTACAGGTGTGTGTGTAATACAGGTGTGTGTGTTACCGGTGTGTGTGTGTGTTATACAGGTGTGTGTGTAATACAGGTGTGTGTGTAATACAGGTGTGTGTGTGTAACACAGGTGTGTGTGTAATACAGGTGCGTGTGAAAAATTTGCGTGTGTAACACAGGTGTCTGTGTGTTACAGGTGTGTGTAACACAGGTGTGTGTGTAATACAGGTGTGTGTGTGTTACAGGTGTGTGTGTTACAGGTGTGTGTGTAATATAGGTGTATGTGTGTGTAATGCAGGTGTGTGTGTGTAACACAGGTCTGTGTGTGATACAGGTGTGTGTGTGTGTTGCATGTGTATGTGTGTGTGTGATACAGGTGTGTGTGTAACACAGGTGTTTGTGTGTGTAATACAGATGTGTGTGTGTTACAGGTGTGTGTGTGTGTGTGTGTGATACAGGTGTGTGTGTTACAGGGGTGTGTGTGTGTTACATGTGTATGTGTGTGTGTGATACAGGTGTGTGTGTAACACAGGTGTGTGTGTGTGTGTAATACAGGTGTGTGTGTTACAGGAGTGTGTGTGTTACAGGTGTGTGTATAATACAGGTGTGTGTGTGTGATACAGGTGTGTGTGTTACAGGTGTGTGTGAGTGTAATACAGGTGTGTGTGTAATACAGGTGTGTGTGTTACAGGTGTGTGTGTGTGTTACAGGTGTTTCTGTGTGATACAGGTGTGTGTGTAATACAGGTGTGTGTGGGTGTTACAGGTGTGTGTGTAATACAAGTGTGTGTGTTTTACAGGTGTGTGTTACAGGTGTGAGTGTGTGTGTGATACAGGTGTGTGTAATACAGGTGTCTTGCAGGTGTGTGTGTGTGTATGATACAGGAGTGTCTTACAGGTGTGTGTGTAATACAGGTGTGTGTGTGTAATACAGGTGTGTGTGTTACAGGTGTGTGTGTGTTACAGGTGTGTGTGTAATACAGGTGTGTGTGTGTGTGTGTAATACAGGTGTGTGTAATACAGGTGTGTGTGTAATACAGGTCTGTGTGTTACAGGTGTGTGTGTTACAGGTGTGTGTAATACAGGTGTGTGTGTAATACAGGTGTGTGTGTAATACAGGTGTGTATGTAATACAGATGTGTGTGTTACAGGTGTATGTGTGTAATACAGGTGTGTGTGTGTGTAATACAGGTGTGTGTTACAGGTGTGTGTGTTACAGGTGTGTGTGTGTGTAACACAGGTATGTGTGTGTTACAGCTGTGTGTGTGTTACAGGTGTGTGTGTGTGTTACAGGTGTGTGTGTAACACAGGTGTGTGTGTGTGTGTTACAGGTGTGTGTGTGTGTGTAATGCAAGTGTGTGTGTAATACAGGTGTGTGTGTGTGCATCACAGGTGTGTGTGTAATACAGGTGTGTGTGTAAAAGTTGCGTGTGTAACACAGGTGTCTGTGTGTTACAGGTGTGTGTGTGTGTGTAATAGAGGTGTGTGTGTGTGAGACAGGTATGTGTGTGATACAAGTATGTGTGTGCAATACAGGTGTGTGTGTGTGTGATACAGGTGTGTGTATGTAACACAGGTGAGTGTGTTGTATTACAGGTGTGCGTGTGTGTATGTAATACAGGTGTGTGTGTGTAATACAGGTGTGTGTGTGTGTAATACAGGTGTATGTGTTACAGGTGTGTGTGTGTTACAGGTGTGTGTGTAATACAGGTGTGTGTGTAATACAGGTGTGTGTGTAATACAGGTGTGTGTGTTACAGGTGTATGTGTGTAATACAGGTGTGTGTAATACAGGTGTGTGTGTGTGTGTAATACAGGTGTGTGTTACAGGTGTGTGTGTTACAGGTGTGTGTGTGTAACACAGGTATGTGTGTGTTACAGCTGTGTGTGTTACAGGTGTGTGTGTGTGTTACAGGTGTGTGTGTAACACAGGTGTGTGTGTGTGTGTGTTACAGGTGTGTTTGTGTGTAATGCAAGTGTGTGTGTAATACAGGTGTGTGTGTGTATCACAGGTGTGTGTGTAATACAGGTGTGTGTGTAAATGTTGCGTGTGTAACACAGGTGTCTGTGTGTTACAGGTGTGTGTGTGTGTAATAGAGGTGTGTGTGTGTGAGACAGGTATGTGTGTGATACAAGTATGTGTGTGCAATACAGGTGTGTGTGTGTGATACAGGTGTGTGTATGTAATACAGGTGTGTGTGTGTGTGTGTGTAAAACAGGAGTGTGTGTGTAATACAGGTGTGTGTTACAGGTGTGTGTGTGTTACAGGTGTGTGTGTGTGTTACAGGTGTGTATGTTACAGGTGTGTGTGGGTGTTACAAGTGTGTGTGTGTTACAGGTGTGTGTGTTTTACAGGTGTGTGTTACAGGTGTGAGTGTGTGTGTGATACAGGTGTGTGTAATACAAGTGTGTGTAATACAGGTGTCTTACAGGTGTGTGTGTGTGATACAGGTGTGTCTTACAGGTGTGTGTGTAATACAGGTGTGTGTGTAATACAGGTGTGTGTTACAGGTGTGTGTGTTACAGGTGTGTGTGTTACAGGTGTGTGTGTAATACAGGTGTGTGTGTGTGTGTAATACAGGTGTGTGTGTGTGTGTGTGTAATACAGGTGTGTGTGTGTGTGTAATACAGGTGTGTGTGTGTAATACAGGTGTGTGTGTAATACAGGTGTGTGTGTTACCGGTGTGTGTGTTATACAGGTGTGTGTAACACAGGTGTGTGTGTGTTACAGGTGTGTGTGTAATACAGGTGTGTGTGTTACCGGTGTGTGTGTGTGTTATACAGGTGTGTGTGTAATACAGGTGTGTGTGTAATACAGGTGTGTGTGTGTAACACAGGTGTGTGTGTAATACAGGTGCGTGTGAAAAATTTGCGTGTGTAACACAGGTGTCTGTGTGTTACAGGTGTGTGTAACACAGGTGTGTGTGTAATACAGGTGTGTGTGTGTTACAGGTGTGTGTGTTACAGGTGTGTGTGTAATATAGGTGTATGTGTGTGTAATGCAGGTGTGTGTGTGTAACACAGGTCTGTGTGTGATACAGGTGTGTGTGTGTGTTGCATGTGTATGTGTGTGTGTGATACAGGTGTGTGTGTAACACAGGTGTTTGTGTGTGTAATACAGATGTGTGTGTGTTACAGGTGTGTGTGTGTGTGTGTGTGTGTGATACAGGTGTGTGTGTTACAGGGGTGTGTGTGTGTTACATGTGTATGTGTGTGTGTGATACAGGTGTGTGTGTAACACAGGTGTGTGTGTGTGTAATACAGGTGTGTGTGTTACAGGAGTGTGTGTGTTACAGGTGTGTGTATAATACAGGTGTGTGTGTGTGATACAGGTGTGTGTGTTACAGGTGTGTGTATAATACAGGTGTGTTACAGGTGGGTGTGTGTTACAGGTGTGTGTGTGTCATACAGGTGTGTGTGTGTCATACAGGTGTGTGTGTAATACAGGTGTGTGTGTGTGATACAGGTGTGTGTGTTACAGGTGTGTGTGTGACAGGTGTGTGTATAATACAGGTGTGTGTATAATACAGGTGTGTGTGTGATACAGGTGTGTGTTACAGGTGTGTGTGTGTGACAGGTGTGTGTGTAATACAGGTGTGTGTATAATACAGGTGTGTGTAATACAGGCGTGTGTGTGTAATACAGGTGTGTGTGTGAGACAGGTGTGTGTAATACAGGTATGTGTGTATAATACAGGTGTGTGTATAATACAGGTGTGTGTGTGTAATACAGGTATGTGTGTGTAATACAGGTGTGTGTGTGTGTGTGTAATACAGGTGTGTGCGTAATACAGGTGTGTGTGTGAGACAGGTCTGTGTGTGTGTAATACAGGTGTGTGTGTATAATGCTGGGGTGTGTTTGTGTAATACAGGTGTGTGTGTGTGTGAGACAGGTGTGTGTGTGATACAGTTATGTGTGTGTAATACAGGTGTGTATAATCCAGGTGTGTGTGTGTAATACAAGTATGTGTGTGTATTACAGGTGTGTGTGTGTAACACAGGTGTGTGTGTGTAACACAGGTGTGTGTGTGTGTGTAATATAGGTGTGTGTGTGTAATACAGGTGTGTGTGTGTGTGTGTAAAAGGTGTGTGTGTGTAACACAGGTGTCTGTGTGTTACAAGTGTGTGTGTAACACAAGTGTGTGTGTGTAATACAGGTATGTGTGTGTTACAGGTGTGTGTGTGTTACAGGTGTGTGTGTAACACAGGTGTGTGTGTGTAATACAGGTGTGTGTGTGATACAGGTGTGTGTGTAATAAAGGTGTGTGTGTTACAGGTGTGTGTGTGTGTAATACAAGTGTGTGTGTGTGTTTTACAGGTGTGTGTGTGATACAGGTGTGTGTGATACAGGTGTGTGTAATACAGATGTCTTACAGGTGTGTGTGTGTGTGATACAGGTTTGTGTTACAGGTGTGTGTGTGTGATACAGGTGTGTGTATAATACAGGTGTGTGTGTTACACGTGGGTGTGTGTTACAGGTGTGTTTGTGTAATACAGGTGTTTGTAATACAGGTGTGAGTGTGTGTGATACAGGTGTTTCTGTGTGATACAGGTGTGTGTGATACAGGTGTGTGTGTAATACAGGTGTGTGCGTGTGTTACAGCTGTGTGTGTGTGATACAGGTGTGTGTGTGTGTTACAGGTGTGTGTGTAATATAGGTGTATGTGTGTGTAATGCAGGTGTGTGTGTGTAACACAGGTCTGTGTGTGATACAGGTGTGTGTGTGTGTTACATGTGTATGTGTGTGTGTGATACAGGTGTGTGTGTAACACAGGTGTTTGTGTGTGTGTAACACAGGTGTTTGTGTGTGTAATACAGGTGTGTGTGTGATACAGGTGTTTGTGTAATACAGGTGTGTTACAGGTGGGTGTGTGTTACAGGTGTGTGTGTGTGTAATACAGGTGTGTGTGTAATACAGGTGTGAGTGTGTGTGATACAGGTGTGTGTGTAATACAGGTGTGTGTGTAATACAGGTGTGTGTGTAATACAGGTGTGTGTGTAATACAGGTGTGAGTGTGTGTGATGTGAGGAGCTGCCATCTGGACCGCGCCTTGTCCCCTGTGGGAGGAGATTCGCGAGAGAGGATGAACCAGACTGAGCGGTCAAACGGGTTCTGACACAGGTACACACACACACACAGATACACACAGATACACACACACAGATACACACACACACAGATACACACATACACAGATACAGACACACACAGATACAGACACACACAGACACACACAGACACACACAGATACAGACACACACAGATACAGACACACACAGATACAGACACACACAGATACAGACACACACAGATACAGACACACACAGATACAGACACACACAGATACAGACACACACAGATACAGACACACACAGATACAGACACACACAGATACAGACACACACACAGACACACACACAGATACACACACACAGATACACAACAACAACAACAACCGCCATTCGCCACTAAGTGGCGGTGACGTCCTCACGACGCTTGTGCCAGGCTATGTGCGCCCTGAGGCCACGGTGAAGTGTCGAACGCCCGCTGGCAGGAGGTCACGGGGCAGACCCAGGTGCCACGGGTCGACCCGGCGCTCCGCTCGTTGTTCTGAGCGTCGCTCCTCCGCCCTCCGTTGTTGTTGGAGGGCGACTGCCTCCAACTGCCCAGTAGCATCCTTCACGAGCCTCCTCCACAGAGGCCGATCTTGACACCGCTGGTACCAGTCATCGGCAAGTCCACTCAGCTCCACGTCCTCCTGTACCACATCACTCCATCTCTTCTCTAGCCCGTGCCGCGCCCGTTTAGCCCCCTCGATCCGGCCGAACAAAAGCTGTTTCGGCATGCGGTGGCTGGGCATGCGGGCTACATGACCCAGCCATAGCAGCCTTGCCTGCCGGAGGAGCTCACCGATGGGACCGTGCCCAGATCTTTCAAGGATGTGTGAGCTCCTCACACAATCCAGCCTGGTTAAACCCAGGATGGATCGTAGGCAGGCCAGCCTAAATGTTTCTAACCGGCGAAGATGTTCCATTAGGGGGGTCCACGTTTCGCAAGCGTAGAGAAGGGAGGGAATGACCATGGCCGAGACGACCTGAAGCTTAGTGCGGAGCGACAGACCAGGTAGCTTCCACACAGCATTACGCAACCGATTAAAAAGATATTGCCGCTCGACTGATTCGGAGTGAAACCTCTGCTGTTAAACTGGAGCCGGTCATAAGCACACTGCCCAGATTGGGAGTTTTGGGGGTGGAGTGTCCGATGGTACAAAATACCCAGGCAGGTGCTTAGTTTTGGTGGGGCTGATGGTAAGGCCCCATCTCTTAGTGGCACGCTCCAGTCTCAGCAGCAGCATCTCCAACTCCTCCTCTGAATGAGCAGCTATTACCAAATCATCGGCATACATAACGTGGTTGAGCAATAGGGAGCCATCCCTTGACCGCACCCGGGCATCGATCAGCCTCCCATTATATCTGCACCAAATGCATATTCCCCCGGTACAGCTATTGAAGGCTTCACGAACTACGTGGTCAAAATAGGTGTTAAATAATGTGGGAGCCAGAGGACATCCCTGTCGCACCCCAAGGTGTAGTTTTACCCGGGCCCGTTCACCATCATGAAGGTCCTTAATGATCGTGAGCAGAGGGTCAGGTACTCCAAAAGCACGAAGAACAACCCAGAGCCCAGGCCTACTGATGGTATCATAGGCCTTGACCAGATCAATAAAGCAGAGATGTAGGTCTTGCTGGAATTCCCTACACCTCTGCTGTAGCAGACGGATAGAAAATATGGCATCTGTGCAGGACCGCCCTTTCCTGAAACCGCATTCACTGACTCACACACTCATTCACTCACTCACACACTCAGCCACTCCCTTACACACTCACTCACCCACTCACTCACCCACTTACTCACACACGCATTCACTCACACACTCATTCACTCACTTACACTCTCACTCACTCACCCACTCATTCACTCACTCACCCACCCACTCACTCACCCATAAACTCATTCACTCAACACTCACTCACTCACCCACTCATTCACTCACACACTCATTCACTCACTCACTCATTCACCCACCCACTCACACACTAATTCACTCACTCACTCACCCATACGCTCATTCACTCACACACTCAATCACTCACCCACACACTCATTCACTCACTCACCCACCCACTCACCCATACAATCACTCACCCACCCACCCACTCACCCACTCACTCACCCATACACTCATTCACTCACACACTCATTCACTCACTCGCACACTCATTAACTTACTCACTCACCCAATCACTCACCCCCTCACCCATACACCCAATCACTCACTCACCTACTCACTCATTCACCCACCAACTCACTCACTCATTCACTCACTCACACCCTCATCCACACACCCATACACTCACACAGTCATTCACTCACCCACTCATTCATTCACTCACACACTAACTCATTCACTCACACACTCATTTACTCACACTCATTCACTCACACACTCATTCACTCACACACTCATTCACTCACCCACTCATCCACTCACCCACTCATCCACTCACTCACTCATCCACTCACTCATTCACTCACCCACTCACCCATACACTCATTCACTCACATACTCATTCACTTACTCACACATTCATTCACCCACTAATTCACTCACCCATACACTCATTCACTCACACTCATCCACTCACTCACCCATACACTCACTCATCCACTCACTCATTCACTCACCCACTCACTCACCGATACACTCATTCAATCACTCACACATTCATTCACCCACTAATTCACTCAGCCACACACTCACCCATATACTCATTCACTCACACTCATCCACTCACCCACTCACTCACCCATACACCCACTCGTCCACTCACTCATTCACTCACCCACTCACTTACCCACCCACTCATTCACTCATTCACTCACTCACACACTCATTCACTAACTCACACACTCATTCACTCCCTCACACCCTCACACACTCACTCACTCACCCACCCACTCGTCCACTCACTCATTCACTCACCCACTCACCCACTCACTCACACACGCATTTACTCACACACTCACCCACACATTCATTCACACACTCACCCACCCACTCACTTACCCATACACTCATTCACTCATTCATTTACCCACACACTCATTCACTCACTCACTCACACACTCAGTCACTCCCTTACAAACTCACTCACTCACCCATACTCATCCACTCACACACTCATTCACTCACTCACCCACTCACCCACCCACTCACTCACACACTAATCACTCACTCACTCACCCATACGCTCATTCACTCACACACTCATTCACTCACCCACACACGCATTCACTCACTCACCCACCCACTCACTCACCCATACACTCATTCACCCACTCAGTCACTCAACCACACACTCATTCACTCACTCACTTACCCACTCACTCACCCACTCACTCACTCACCCACCCACCCACTCACCCACTCACTCACCCATACACTCATTCACTCACACACTCATTCACTCACTCACACACTCATTCACTCACTCACCCATACACCCACTTACCCACTCACTCATTCACTCACCCACTCACTCACTCACCCACCCACCCACTCACCCACTGACTCACCCATACACCCACTCACTCACCCACTCATCCACTCACTCATTCACTCACCCACCCACTCACTCACCCACCCACTCACTCACCAACTCACTCACTCACTGACTCACTCACCCACTCACCCATACACCCACTCACCCACTCATTCACTCAACCACACACTCATTCACTACACTCACCCACTCACTCACCCATCCACTCACACACTCACACACTCATTCACTCGCTTACACACTCACTCACTTACACACTCACCACTCACCCATACACCCACTCACTCGCTCACCCACTCACTCACCCACTCACTCACCCACTCACCCATCCACACACCCACTCACTCACCCACCCACTCACCCACTCACTCACTCACCCACTCACTCACTCACCCACTCACTCACACACTCATTCACTCGCTTACACACTCACTCACTTACACACTCACCCACTCACCCATACACCCACTCACTCACACACTCACCCACCCACCCACTCACCCACTCCCCCACCGACTCACCCCCTGTGTGTGTGTCTGTGTGTGTCTGTGTGTCTGTGTCTGTCTGTGTGTGTCTGTGTGTGTCTGTGTCTGTGTGTCTGTGTGTGTGTCTGTGTGTGTCTCTGTGTGTGTCTGTGTGTCTGTGTGTGTCTGTGTGTCTGTGTCTGTCAAGCGGTGGTGTAGTAGCGGTTAGCGCTACGCTTCCCTCCGAACCCGGCGACCCAAGTTCGATTCCCGCTCACGGCCACCAACAGCCAGTGACGATTCATTATAATCATCTGAACCGGACGGCTAAAGCACAGCGAGTTGGCACAGTAGGGGGCACAGGTGGGTGGTGGTGGTGGTGCATCTGCAGGTAGCCATCTCAGTCGGTCAACCTCATGGCATCTGCTGGGTCTGCCCCGCCACCTCCACCTGACACTTCACTTAGTGGCGAATGG
The DNA here is from genome assembly GCF_048934315.1 of Petromyzon marinus. Classification (NCBI taxonomy): domain Eukaryota; kingdom Metazoa; phylum Chordata; class Hyperoartia; order Petromyzontiformes; family Petromyzontidae; genus Petromyzon; species Petromyzon marinus. Next base: position 565,863 of record NW_027423135.1, read on the forward strand.
CGGTTGTTGTTGTTGTGTCTGTATGTATGTGTGTGTGTCTGTGTGTGTATGTCTGTGTGTATGTTTGTGTGTGTATGTCTGTGTGTGTCTGTGTGTATGTCTGTGTGTGTATGTTTGTGTGTGTATGTTTGTTTGTGTGCCTGTGTGTGTCTGTGTGTGTGTGTCTGTGTGTGTCTGTGTGTGTATGTCTGTGTGTGTCTGTGTGTGTATGTCTGTGTTTGTCTGTGTGTATGTTTGTTTGTGTGTCTGTGTGTGTGTGTCTGTGTGTATCTAGCGCTGCGCTATGAACCTGGCGACCCGGGTTCGATTCCCGCTCACGGCCAACATCGGTGACGATTATCTGAACCGGTCCTGGGCCTCCCCTAGGTCGACTCAGCCTGAAATTAGTACCTGGTGCGGTGTGTAGTAAACATCGCCACTGGGGAGACAAAGGCGGTCGGGCGTGGTGCTGGTAGCCACCCACCCCCTCGTGTACCGTTCCGGTCTTCATAGGTGCTCGCGAACAGCACTTGCCCCTACAGTCTGTTAAGGCTATACGGGGGACCTTTGATCTTTGATCTATGTGTGTATGTGTGTCTGTATATGTCTGTGTGTGTGTATCTCTGTGTGTCTGTGTCTGTGTTGTGTATGTGTGTGTCTGTGTGTGTCTGTGTGTGTATGTCTGTGTGTGTCTGTGTGTGTATGTCTGTGTGTGTCTGTGTGTGTATGTCTGTGTGTGTCTATGTGTCTATGTCTGTGTGTATGTCTGTGTGTGTCTGTGTATGTCTGTGTGTGTATGTCTGTGTGTGTGTCTGTGTGTATGTCTGTGTGTATCTCTGTGTGTATGTCTGTGTGTATGTCTGTGTGTATGTCTATGTGTGTCTGTCTGTGTGTGTCTGTGTGTGTATGTCTGTGTGTCTCTGTGTCTGTGTGTATGTCTGTGTGTCTGTGTGTGTGTCTGTGTGTATGTCTGTGTGTATGTCTGCGTGTGTGTCTGCGTGTGTGTCTGCGTGTATCTCTGTGTGTATATCTGTGTGTATGTCTGTGTGTGTGTCTGTGTGTATGTCTGTGTGTGTGTCTATGTGTATCTCTGTGTGTATGTCTGTGTGTGTCTGTGTGTGTCTGTGTGTGTGTCTGTGTGTCTGTGTGTGTGTCTGTGTGTATCTCTGTGTGTATGTCTGTGTGTGTGTCTGTGTGTGTATGTCTGTGTGTGTGTGTCTGTGTGTGTGTCTGTGTGTATCTCTGTGTGTATGTCTGTGTGTCTGTGTGTATGTCTGTCTGTGTGTGTGTCTGTGTGTATCTCTGTGTGTATGTCTGTGTGTGTGTCTGTGTGTGTGTCTGTGTGTATCTCTCTGTGTGTGTCTGTGTGTGTGTCTGTGTGTATCTCTGTGTGTCTGTGTGTGTGTCTGTGTGTGTGTCTGTGTGTGTGTGTGTGTCTGTGTGTATCTCTGTGTGTCTGTGTGTGTGTCTGTGTGTGTGTCTGTGTGTGTGTGTCTGTGTGTATGTATATGTGTGTGTCTGTGTGTATCTCTGTGTGTGTGTCTGTGTGTGTATGTAAAATGCGGGTAAACTCCGGGTTAAACCAGGACAGTTGGTATCCCCCCCCACCCTGATGATGGTGATGACGATGGTGATGACGATGATGACGACGATGATGATGGTGACGACGATGATGATGATGATGCTGATGATGATGACGACACCGCGTTGGTACGCGTGGATCAAACGCCCCAGGGGCAACTTGGCCACGAGGCAGTGGAAGGGGGCGGAGCCTCCGACGCCGTTCGCGTCTGGCGCGCGCCTCCCACGTGGCCCTGAGGGCACTGGGCACGCGTGGAGCTGCCGCGCGTGGCTCGCCAGTGGGGGTGAGGGGGAGGAGGTGAGAGAGGAGGTGAGAGAGGAGGAGGTGAGAGAGGAGGAGGTGAGAGAGGAGGAGGTGAGAGAGGAGGAGGTGAGAGAGGAGGTGAGAGAGGAGGAAGAGGAGGTGAGAGAGGAGGAGGTGAGAGAGGAGGAGGTGAGAGAGGAGGAGGTGAGAGAGGAGGAGGTGAGAGAGGAGGAGGTGAGAGAGGAGGAGGTGAGAGAGGAGGAGGTGAGAGAGGAGGAGGTGAGAGAGGAGGAGGTGAGAGAGGAGGAGGTGAGAGAGGAGGAGGTGAGAGGGGAGGAGGTGAGAGGGGAGGAGGTGAGAGGGGAGGAGGTGAGAGGGGAGGAGGTGAGAGGGGAGGAGGTGAGAGGGGAGGAGGTGAGAGGGGAGGAGGTGAGAGGGGAGGAGGTGAGAGGGGAGGAGGTGAGAGGGGAGGAGGTGAGAGGGGAGGAGGTGAGAGAGGAGGAGGTGAGAGAGGAGGAGGTGAGAGAGGAGGAGGTGAGAGAGGAGGAGGTGAGAGAGGAGGAGGTGAGAGAGGAGGAGGTGAGAGAGGAGGAGGTGAGAGAGGAGGAGGTGAGAGAGGAGGAGGTGAGAGAGGAGGAGGTGAGAGAGGAGGAGGTGAGAGAGGAGGAAGAGGAGGTGAGAGAGGAGGAAGAGGAGGTGAGAGAGGAGGAAGAGGAGGTGAGAGAGGAGGAAGAGGAGGTGAGAGAGGAGGAAGAGGAGGTGAGAGAGGAGGAAGAGGAGGTGAGAGAGGAGGAAGAGGAGGTGAGAGAGGAGGAAGAGGAGGTGAGAGAGGAGGGAAGAGGAGGTGAGAGAGGAGGAAGAGGAGGTGAGAGAGGAGGAAGAGGAGGTGAGAGAGGAGGAAGAGGAGGTGAGAGAGGAGGAAGAGGAGGTGAGAGAGGAGGAAGAGGAGGTGAGAGAGGAGGAAGAGGAGGTGAGAGAGGAGGTGAGAGAGGAGGAGGTTTAGAGGAGGAGGTGAGAGAGGAGGAGGTGAGAGAGGAGGAGGTGAGAGAGGAGGAGGTGAGAGAGGAGGAGGTTTAGAGGAGGAGGTTTAGAGGAGGAGGAGGTTTAGAGGAGGAGGAGGTTTAGAGGAGGAGGAGGTTTAGAGGAGGAGGAGGTGAGAGGGGAGGAGGTTTAGAGGAGGAGGTGAGAGAGGAGGAGGTTTAGAGGAGGAGGTTTAGAGGAGGAGGAGGTTTAGAGGAGGAGGAGGTTTAGAGGAGGAGGAGGTTTAGAGGAGGAGGAGGTTTAGAGGAGGAGGAGGTTTAGAGGAGGAGGAGGTTTAGAGGAGGAGGAGGTTTAGAGGAGGAGGAGGTTTAGAGGAGGAGGAGGTTTAGAGGAGGAGGAGGTTTAGAGGAGGAGGAGGTTTAGAGGAGGAGGAGGTTTAGAGGAGGAGGAGGTTTAGAGGAGGAGGAGGTTTAGAGGAGGAGGAGGTTTAGAGGAGGAGGAGGTTTAGAGGAGGAGGAGGTTTAGAGGAGGAGGAGGTTTAGAGGAGGAGGAGGTTTAGAGGAGGAGGAGGTTTAGAGGAGGAGGAGGTTTAGAGGAGGAGGAGGTTTAGAGGAGGAGGAGGTTTAGAGGAGGAGGAGGTTTAGAGGAGGAGGAGGTGAGAGAGGAGGAGGAGGTTTAGAGGAGGAGGAGGTTTAGAGGAGGAGGAGGTTTAGAGGAGGAGGAGGTTTAGAGGAGGAGGAGGTTTAGAGGAGGAGGAGGTTTAGAGGAGGAGGAGGTTTAGAGGAGGAGGAGGTTTAGAGGAGGAGGAGGTTTAGAGGAGGAGGAGGTTTAGAGGAGGAGGAGGTTTAGAGGAGGAGGAGGTTTAGAGGAGGAGGAGGTTTAGAGGAGGAGGAGTCTCCGGTGAGCGATGCAGAAGTCGCCTCCCGGAAACCTCCCACCCGATGCGCAGGTGAGCGTGAGAAGTCGGGGACACAGACACAGAGAGACACAGAGACACAAAGACAGAGAGACACAGAGACAGAGAGACACAGACACAGAGACACAGACAGACAGAGAGACACAGACAGAGACACAGAGACACAGACACACAGAGACAGAGGCGCAGACACAGAGACACAGAGACAGAGAGACACAGACAGAGACACAGACAGAGACAGAGACAGAGACACAGAGACAGACAGAGAGACACAGACAGAGACAGAGACACAGAGACAGAGAGACACAGACAGAGACAGAGACACAGAGACACGGACAGAGACAGAGAGACACACACAGACAGACAGAGACAGAGAGACAGAGACACAGACAGAGAGACAGAGACACAGACAGTGAGACAGAGACACAGCGACAGAGACACAGACACAGACAGAGAGACACAGACAGAGAGACACAGACAGAGAGACACAGACAGAGAGACAGAGACACAGACAGAGAGACACAGACAGAGAGACACAGAGACAGAGACACACAGAGACAGACAGAGACAGAGACTCAGACAGAGAGACAGAGACACAGACAGAGAGACAGAGACACAGACACAGAGACAGACACAGACACAGAGAGACAGACAGAGACAGACAGAGACAGAGAGACAGAGACACAGAGCTGAGTGTCAGCCACCCTGACAGTCAAACCTCATCAGGGTGAGTCGTGGCCACTCCACTGCTGTATGAAGGGCCACACTGTGTACTGTATGTACTGTATGTACTGTGTGTACTGTGTGTGTACTGTGTGTGTACTGTGTGTGTGTACTGTGTGTGTGTACTGTGTGTGTACCTGTGTGTGTACTGTGGGTGTGTACTGTGTGTACTGTGTGTGTGTGTACTGTGTGTACTGTGTGTGTGTACTGTGTGTGTGTACTGTGTGTGTGTGTACTGTGTGTGTGTGTACTGTGTGTACTGTGTACTGTGTGTGTGTGTACTGTGTGTGTGTGTACTGTGTGTGTGTAATGTGTGTACTGTGTGTGTGTACTGTGTGTACTGTGTGTGTACTGTGTGTGTGTACTGTGTGTACTGTATGTACTGTATGTACTGTGTGTACTGTGTGTACTGTATGTACTGTGTGTGTACTGTGTGTGTGTACTGTGTGTACTGTGTGTGTGTACTGTGTGTACTGTGTGTGTATACTGTGTGTGTACTGTGTGTACTGTGTATACTGTGTGTGTGTGTACTGTGTGTGTATACTGTGTGTGTGTGTGTACTGTGTGTACTGTGTGTGTACTGTGTGTACTGTGTGTGTACTGTGTGTGTACTGTGTGTACTATGTGTACTGTGTGTACTGTGTGTGTACTATGTGTGTGTGTACTGTGTGTGTGTACTATGTGTGTGTGTACTGTGTGTGTGTACTGTGTGTGTACTGTGTACTGTGTGTGTACCTGTTTTTGTGTGTGTGTACTGTGTGTTGTGTACTGTGTAGTGTGTACTGTGTGTGTGTACTGTGTGTGTACTGTGTGTGCACTGTGTTGTGTGTGTGTACTGTGTGTGTGTACTGTGTGTGTACTGTGTGTGTACTGTGTGTACTTGTGTGTGTGTTACTGTGTGTGTTGTGTGTCTGTGTGTGTTGTGTGTACTGTGTGTGTGTGTACTGTGTGTGTGTACTGTGTGTACTGTGTATACTGTGTGTACTGTGTGTGTACTGTGTGTGTGTACTGTGTGTACTGTGTGTGTGTACTGTGTGTACTGTATGTGTGTGTGTACTGTGTGTGTGTACTGTGTGTGTGTACTGTGTGTACTGTGTGTGTGTACTGTATGTGTGTACTGTGTGTGTACTGTGTGTGTACTGTGTGTGTGTACTGTGTGTGTACTGTGTGTGTACTGTGTGTACTGTGTGTGTACTGTGTGTGTGTACTGTGTGTACTGTGTGTGTGTACTGTGTGTGTGTACTGTGTGTGTACTGTGTGTACTGTGTGTGTGTACTGTGTGTGTACTGTGTGTGTGTGTACTGTGTGTGTGTACTGTGTGTACTGTGTATACTGTGTGTACTGTGTGTGTGTACTGTGTGTGTGTACTGTGTGTACTGTGTATGTGTACTGTGTGTACTGTATGTGTGTGTGTACTGTGTGTGTGTACTGTGTGTGTGTACTGTGTGTACTGTGTGTGTGTACTGTATGTGTGTACTGTGTGTGTACTGTGTGTGTGTACCGTGTGTGTACTGTGTGTGTACTGTGTGTACTGTGTGTATGTACTGTGTGTGTGTACTGTGTGTGTACTGTGTGTACTGTGTGTGTGTACTGTGTGTGTGTACTGTGTGTGTACTGTGTGTGTACTGTGTGTACTGTGTGTGTGTACTGTGTGTGTGTACTGTGTGTGTACTGTGTGTACTGTGTGTGTGTACTGTGTGTACTGTGTGTGTGTACTGTGTGTGTACTGTGTGTGTGTACTGTGTGTGTACTGTGTGTGTGTACTGTGTGTGTGTACTGTGTGTGTACTGTGTGTGTACTGTGTGTACTGTGTGTGTGTACTGTGTGTGTGTACTGTGTGTGTACTGTGTGTGTGTACTGTGTGTGTGTACTGTGTGTGTACTGTGTGTGTGTACTGTGTGTGTGTGTACTGTGTGTATTGTGTGTGTGTGTACTGTGTGTAATGTGTGTGTGTACTGTGTGTACTGTGTGTGTGTGTGTACTGTGTGTGTGTACTGTGTGTGTACTGTGTGTGTGTGTACTGTGTGTGTGTACTGTGTGTACTGTGTATACTGTGTGTACTGTGTGTGTGTACTGTGTGTGTGTACTGTGTGTACTGTGTGTGTGTACTGTGTGTACTGTATGTGTGTGTGTACTGTGTGTGTACTGTGTGTACTGTGTGTGTGTACTGTATGTGTGTACTGTGTGTGTACTGTGTGTGTGTACTGTGTGTGTGTACTGTGTGTGTACTGTGTGTGTACTGTGTGTACTGTGTGTGTGTACTGTGTGTGTACTGTGTGTACTGTGTGTGTGTACTGTGTGTGTGTACTGTGTGTGTACTGTGTGTACTGTGTGTGTGTACTGTGTGTACTGTGTATACTGTGTGTACTGTGTGTGTACTGTGTGTGTGTACTGTGTGTACTGTGTGTGTGTACTGTGTGTACTGTATGTGTGTGTGTACTGTGTGTGTACTGTGTGTACTGTGTGTGTACTGTGTGTGTGTGTACTGTGTGTGTGTACTGTGTGTACTGTGTGTGTGTACTGTGTGTACTGTGTGTGTGTGTACTATGTGTGTACTGTGTGTGTGTACTGTGTGTACTGTGTGTACTGTGTGTGTGTGTACTGTGTGTGTACTGTGTGTGTGTGTACTGTGTGTGTGTGTACTGTGTGTGTGTGTACTGTATGTACTGTGTGTGTGTGTACTGTGTGTGTACTGTGTGTATACTGTGTGTGTGTACTGTATGTACTGTGTGTGTGTGTACTGTGTGTGTGTACTGTATGTACTGTGTGTACTGTGTGTGTACTGTATGTACTGTGTGTGTGTGTACTGTGTGTGTACTGTGTGTATACTGTGTGTGTGTACTGTATGTACTGTGTGTGTGTACTGTGTGTGTGTGTACTGTGTGTACTGTGTGTGTACTGTATGTACTGTGTGTACTGTGTGTGTGTGTGTACTGTGTGTGTGTACTGTGTGTGTGTACTGTGTGTGTACTGTGTGTACTGTGTGTGTGTGTACTGTGTGTGTGTACTGTGTGTACTGTGTGTGTACTGTGTGTGTGTACTGTGTGTGTACTGTGTGTGTACTGTGTGTGTGTGTGTACTGTGTGTGTACTGTGTGTACTGTGTGTGTACTGTGTGTGTGTACTGTGTGTGTGTGTACTGTGTGTGTACTGTGTGTACTGTGTGTGTGTGTGTACTGTGTGTGTGTACTGTGTGTGTGTACTGTGTGTACTGTGTGTGTGTACTGTGTGTGTACTGTGTGTGTGTACTGTGTGTACTGTGTGTGTGTACTGTGTGTGTACTGTGTGTGTGTACTGTGTGTGTGTGTACTGTGTGTGTACTGTGTGTACTGTGTGTGTACTGTGTGTGTACTGTGTGTGTGTACTGTGTGTACTGTGTGTGTGTACTGTGTGTACTGTGTGTGTGTGTACTATGTGTGTACTGTGTGTGTGTACTGTGTGTACTGTGTGTACTGTGTGTACTGTGTGTGTGTGTACTGTGTGTGTACTGTGTGTGTACTGTGTGTGTGTGTACTGTGTGTGTGTGTACTGTGTGTGTGTACTGTATGTACTGTGTGTGTGTGTGTACTGTGTGTGTACTGTGTGTATACTGTGTGTGTGTACTGTATGTACTGTGTGTGTGTGTACTGTGTGTGTGTACTGTATGTACTGTGTGTACTGTGTGTGTACTGTATGTACTGTGTGTGTGTGTACTGTGTGTGTACTGTGTGTATACTGTGTGTGTGTACTGTATGTACTGTGTGTGTGTACTGTGTGTGTGTGTACTGTGTGTACTGTGTGTGTACTGTATGTACTGTGTGTACTGTGTGTGTGTGTGTACTGTGTGTGTGTACTGTGTGTGTGTACTGTGTGTGTACTGTGTGTACTGTGTGTGTGTGTACTGTGTGTGTGTACTGTGTGTACTGTGTGTGTACTGTGTGTGTACTGTGTGTGTACTGTGTGTGTGTACTGTGTGTGTGTACTGTGTGTGTGTGTACTGTGTGTGTACTGTGTGTACTGTGTGTGTACTGTGTGTGTGTACTGTGTGTGTGTGTACTGTGTGTGTACTGTGTGTACTGTGTGTGTGTGTGTACTGTGTGTGTGTACTGTGTGTGTGTACTGTGTGTACTGTGTGTGTGTACTGTGTGTGTACTGTGTGTGTGTACTGTGTGTACTGTGTGTGTGTACTGTGTGTGTACTGTGTGTGTGTACTGTGTGTGTGTGTGTACTGTGTGTGTACTGTGTGTACTGTGTGTGTACTGTGTGTGTACTGTGTGTGTGTACTGTGTGTGTGTGTACTGTGTGTGTACTGTGTGTACTGTGTGTGTGTGTGTGTACTGTGTGTGTGTACTGTGTGTGTGTGTACTGTGTGTACTGTGTGTGTGTACTGTGTGTGTGTGTACTGTGTGTGTGTACTATGTGTACTGTGTGTGTGTACTGTGTGTGTGTACTGTGTGTGTACTGTGTGAACTGTGTGTGTGTACTGTGTGTGTACTGTGTGTGTGTACTGTGTGTGTGTACTGTGTGTACTGTGTGTGTACTGTGTGTACTGTGTGTGTGTACTGTGTGTGTGTACTGTGTGTACTGTGTGTGTGTACTGTGTGTGTGTACTGTGTGTACTGTGTGTGTACTGTGTGTGTACCTGTGTGTGTGTACCTGTGTGTGTGTACTGTGTGTGTACCTGTGTGTGTGTGTGTACTGTGTGTGTACTGTGTGTACTGTGTGTGTGTGTACTGTGTGTGTACCTGTGTGTGTACTGTGTTTGTGTACTGTGTGTGTGTACTGTGTGTGTACTGTGTGTGTGTACTGTGTGAACTGTGTGTGTGTACTGTGTGTACTGTGTGTGTGTACTGTGTGTGTGTACTGTGTGTGTACTGTGTGTGTACTGTGTGTGTACCTGTGTGTGTGTACCTGTGTGTGTGTACTGTGTGTGTACCTGTGTGTGTGTACTGTGTGTGTGTACTGTGTGTGTGTACTGTGTGTGTACTGTGTGTGTGTACTGTGTTGTACCTGTGTGTGTACCTGTGTGTGTGTGTACTGTGTGTGTACTGTGTGTGTACTATGTGTGTACCTGTGTGTACTGTGTGTGTGTACTGTGTGTGTACCTGTGTGTGTGTACTGTGTGTGTACCTGTGTGTGTACTGTGTGTACTGTGTGTGTACTGTGTGTGTACTATGTGTGTACTATGTGTGTGTACTGTGTGTGTGTACTGTGTGTGTACCTGTGTGTACCTGTGTGTGTGTGTGTACTGTGTGTAGCTGTGTGAACTGTGTGTGTGTGTACTGTGTGTGTACCTGTGTGTGTGTGTGTACTGTGTGTGTGTACTGTGTGTGTACCTGTGTGTACCTGTGTGTGTACTGTGTGTGTAACTGTGTGTGTGTGTACTGTGTGTACCTGTGTGTGTACCTGTGTGTGTGTACTGTGTGTAGCTGTGTGAACTGTGTGTGTGTGTACTGTGTGTGTACTGTGTGTATGTACTGTGTGTGTACCTGTGTGTGTACCTGTGTGTGTGTGTACTGTGTGTACCTGTGTGTGTACCTGTGTGTGTGTGTACTGTGTGTAGCTGTGTGTGTGTCTACCTGTGTGTGTATCTGCGTGTACTGTTGTGTGTGTACCTGTGTGTGTGTGTAGTGTGTGTACTGTGTGTAGTGTGTGTACTGTGTGTAGTGTGTGTACTGTGTGTGTGTACTGTGTGTGTACTGTGTGTACCTGTGTGTGTACCTGTGTGTGTACCTGTGTGTGTACCTGTATGTGTGCCTGTGTGTGTGTGTACCTGTGTGTGTGTGCCTGTGTGTGTGTACCTGTGTGTGTGTACCTGTGTGTGTACCTGTACGTGTGCCTGTGTGTGTGTGTACCTGTGTGTGTGTACCTGTGTGTGTGTGTCCATGCACATGGCCTGGTACAATCGTCGTGGTGACGTCACCCGCCACTTAGTGGCGAATGGCGGTTGTTGTTGTCCATGTCATGTGCTGTTGTTTTTAAAACCCTGGGGCACAGGTGAGTATTTATAGACAGGTGTGACACTCGCGGTTTAAGGTCGGTTGCCATGGTTACTTCAGCCTGGGAGCCAGGGTTGATCGAGGGATCCAGGGTTCAGGTTGGGAGCCAGGGTTCAGGTTGGGAGCCAGGGTTTAGCGTGGGAGCCGGGGTTCAGGTTAGGAGCCAGGGTTCAGGTTGGGACCCAGGGTTGATCGTGGGAGCCAGGGTTCATGTTGGGAGCCAGGGTTCAGGTTGGGAGCCAGGGTTCAGGTTCGAAGCCAGGGTTCAGGTTGGGAGCCAGGGTTGAGCGTGGGAGCCAGGGTTCAGGTTGGGAGCCAGGGTTCAGGTTGGGAGCCAGGGGTTCAGGTTGAGACCCAGGGTTGATCGTGGGAGCCAGGGTTCAGTTTGGGAGCCAGGGTTCAGGTTCGAAGCCAGGGTTCAGGTTGGGATCCAGGGTTCAGCGTGGGAGCCAGGGTTCAGGTTGGGACCCAGGGTTGATCGAGGGATCCAGGGTTCAGGTTCGAAGCCAGGGTTCAGGTTCTATTCAGGGTTCAGGTTGGGAGCCGGGGTTGAGCGTGGGAGCCAGGGTTCAGGTTAGGAGCCGGGGTTCAGGTTGGGAGCCAGGGTTCAGGTTGGGACCCAGGGTTTAGCGTGAGAGCCGGGGTTCAGGTTGGGAGCCAGGGTTCAGGTTCGAAGCCAGGGTTCATGTTGGGAGCCGGGGTTGAGCGTGGGAGCCAGGGTTCAGGTTGGGACCCGGGGTTCAGGTTCGGACCCGGGGTTCAGGTTAGGAGCCGGGCTTGAGTAACCACTGTCGGCATTGGGTGTGGAGGGTGGGGGGGGCCTCTTGCCCCCTGAGGCTGAGGCGTCGTGGAATGTGACCAGTCCCGGCCACACCACCGTGACAATACATTCCGTGTTTGGCAGCAATCGCCGCCAAACAACGTGCTCGTCCGGTAGCTAATAACAAACACACACACACACACAAACCCTCCTTCACACATTCCACACGTGCAACACCGCGTGCCTTTCTAAATATAAACATCCGTCATGGCTGACGTTTCTGGCGGTGGACCTTCTTCAGTGGGGGGCGGGGGCCCGGGAGGGGGGCCAGAGAGAGAGAGGGAGAGAGAGCGGGCGTATAATAGTTCACGGATCGCACTTTCACGGCATTCGGGAGTTTTCGTGAGGGTTACGTCGCGGGCCACGGGAATGAAATGATCACCTGGTCAAGCAAATATAGAAACCCCCGTTCGTTGAATCGTTAAACCGGTTTCTCCCCGCCAGGAATGGTAGGGGCAGTGGTCATAATAATTATTTCCAACTTCTGAAAACGCCTTTCACCCGGAGGCCACGGGGAATCTGTCAAAAATGCGAGCGCGGCATCCGCCACGGTGCCCGCGCCGGGCTAGGTGCGCTCCCAGGCCATCGCGCGAAGCGTCGCTGCTGGCAGGAGGTCACGGGGACCAGGTCACGGGGACCAGGTCACGGGGACCAGGTCACGGGGACCAGGTGCCATAGGGCTTAGGGGGAGACAAGGTGGGGTCGTTGCCGTGGGAGTGGCGGACGCCGGCTTTGGTGACGATGTAACGTACGGATGATAGCGGTCGGGATCGAGAGTCTGGGGCCGTAATTAAAAGCGGGCCCATGTCACAGTGCTTTCACCCGACCTGCTGTTCTTCGCAATACGAGCCGTCCTCGACTTGCGAACGCAATTCGTTCAAGAGAACCCGTTCGTAAGCCCTAAGTGTTTAAATGCCCACAAGCGCGCGCACACACACACACACACACGGACGCTCGCTGGCTGGCTGGCTGGCAGCACGAGGCTGACTCATTTACAACTCTCAGAAAACAAATTGTGCCGCGATTCGATTTGGCAGCGAGAGTTTGCGTTTTAAATCAACGTGAAAGAAAAAATAATAATAGTGGAAGCTGGTTTTGTAAGCGGGGTGTCGCAAGTGCAGGTGTTTGTAGATCGGGCGTTCGTGAGTGCGGGCGTTAGTGAGTGCGGACGTTCGTAAATCGACTAATGCCCGTTAAAGGTTTTTTTTGTCCCATTCATGCAATTACAATAACCCCCTTTGATCTTCACACCTGACGGGTTCACAGTGATGATGACGATGATGATGACCACGTCACCTTGCTCGATTCAACACCGGGCGCAGGGAGACTTCTTCACTACGTCTGGTCAAAGAATCGGCCGACGAAGCCGCCGCTAATCGTCGTCGTTGTTGTTGTTGTAATCACCGGCGAAACGTCACGGCAGTGACTCGAATTGGAAATGCTGTTGTTGGGTTTACTCTCCGACACACACAACAACCAGTTTCGTGCCGAAATTAACTCAACTAATTGGCCGCGTTTTGTTCATGCGACGGGCCTTACCACTTGGTCGTGTTGGGTGGTGGCGGTGGTGGCTCCGGGTTTAGCGACGCAATGTGAATATTTTCCCGCGATCTAGCCCCAAGAAAAAACATTTTTCTTCTTTGGTTCTTTCGGTAAAGTCACCACCACGTAGAATGAGAATAAAATAATAAATTGATTAAAATAAAATAACACAATAATATTCTCACGACGTTTCGGCCACATCACAAGCGGCCTTCATCAACGTCGTGAGAATATTATTGCGTTATTTTATTTTATCAATTTATTATTTTATTCTCATTCTACGTGGTGGTGACTTTACCGAAAGAACCAAAGAAGATGAATCCTTGCAGTCACGAAAGCTTTAAATCGAAAAATAAAAGACATTTTATTACGGATCACATCAGGCCTACAACTGCCACTACATGGTGGGCCATAAGTAACGGGCTGCTTTGAAATTGCGGTATCTTGTGTGAAAATTATTTGGCTAAAAATATATTTTTTTGCATAAATAATAAAGTAGAAGCCTGGCGAGTTCATGATGAACCGGTTATGCACCTCGGCAGCATGCAAGAATAGTTGGAAATCGATTTCGGAGGCAACCGTTCAACAGTTTTGACGCGAGAGAGACTATCTTGGATTTATTGTTACGACATTCGGGAATCGGCAACGATGGGGGTTGGATTAGAGGCGCCGCGTTGGCAGACCCAGAACCGGTTGAGCAAGCGAGGGGGGAGAGCATCGATGAGAAGCCCCGAAACTTCGACGGGGAGACGCTCCGTCGCTCATTTGGGGGGGTGGGTTCGCACGATGGCCTTGGGTGCAAGGACTCGCGTCTCTTCCCACGTAAGTTTGCAGCCGGTGTGAGAATTGCAGCCCAGAGACCATCGAAGCCGCCTGCAGCGCTCGAGTGCCTTCACTGAACGTGCAGACCAAGACTACGCTTTCGTCACAAACCGCGTGATGTCAGACGAGGCTAATTTTCGCCTCGACGGCTTCATCAACAAAACATTGTTGCAGGTTCTGCGGTTCGTAGCAGATTTGCGTCGGATCTCCACGATTTATTTTCTATCATTTAGAGTTTTTTTTGTTTTATTTCACCTTGGGCGAAGCAATTGAGGCCATTGCTTATGTCCCAACCCGCACTACTACTGCTGCTGCTGCGTGTTAAACCGATTTGCCGTCGGCTTTGCCTGCCCGCCCCCCCCCCCCCCCCCCCGTGCTCGACCTTAGTTGCTGCAGGGCCGAGGTGGTGGAAGTGCATCTCGGAAGAGTGGGCAGTTGGGTCGCCCGCACTTTCCCCTCCCCGCCTGCCATGGAAGCCGCCAACAGGTACAGCGCATGCACGCACGCAACGCAACGCGCGCCAGCTAAGAGCGTCGAGCGTTGTAGCGGTGCGGCGGGCGCGTGGTGGGTGAAACCGCCGAAGGGCGGAGAGCGTTCGGGGGGGGGGGCGAATCGCCAGTCCTTCTGGAAGTCCAGCCAAGGACAGAAATAATACCGTGCGGCAACCGCTTGAAACGGCAATTGAACATTCACGGCGGGAGGGGGGGGGGAAACTGATACCAGGAGCGCACGTCGCTGTTCGCGAAATGTGATCCTTGCTCAGATGAAATTCATTCCCCGTGCGCAATGCAAGCAGTTTCCGCGAAACGGCTCCCCTGTAACACCACCGCCGCCACGGTACCGGAAACACGACGATGACGACGACGACGGAGACGACGACGACGACGGAGATGACCGCAGCGGCGCGGGCGATGGCGCCGCCGCCGCCGCCGCAGCAGCGGCGCGCCTCCGACGGGGCGGCCCGGACGAGCCCCCGGTACGTCGCCGGGCGGCTGACGAGCGGCGAGCCGGAGGACAGCGGGAGCGGGGACGAGTTGGGCTACATGAGCAGCGTGCGGGCCGCCCAGTCGCGGGTACTCCGGGCCACGTCGCTCACGCGGCGGGGGCTGTGCGGGCCGATGGCCTGGCGTGGCCGCGGCGGAGGAGGAGCTGACCGGACCGCGGGGGGCGGAGGAGGCGGTGGAGGCGGCGGAGGCGGCGGCGACGGCGAAAGCGGCGGCGACGCCGCGAATTTTCTATCCCGACCGGGGACTTGGCTGCCGCTGGACTGGGAAAGCGAACGGATGTGGCTCGGAGGAGCCGGCCGGGGGGACGAGACGCCGGCGGCGCCGGTGGCGCCGGCGCCACCGGCACCGAGGATCCGCCAGATGGATCGGCAACCCGACGGCGACCTCCCCGACGGGGGGCTGAACGCCGGGCCCGTGGCCGGCCTTGCCGCGCCGCTGTGGCTCCGGCCGAGGGCGGCCACCAGGGCCGACCCCACCATGAGGCGTGACCTGGAGCGGGCCGGCGGCAGCCGGCGTGGCGGCGGCGGCGGCGTCGGCATCGGCGACCGTTCGACGCTGGGGTCGGGCGCCCACGCGCCCAACGGCCGGGCATTCTCGGCGTCGTGCGAGACGCTGGGCTCCATCTCCGGCTCGTCGTCATCGTCGTCGTCGGCGTCTTCAACGTCGGCATCCACGACGCAGCATCAGCCGGCGCCGGCCGATGGCAAGAGGAGCTGGCTGGCAGCGCTGCGGCAGACGCCGCTCATGACGTCGCTGCTCAAGCACCGGCTCGGGCGCACCAAGTCGGGCCACGGAGAGGAGGTGCGAACCCCCCCCCCCCCCTCACCTGTCCCTAGGAGTAACGGTGAATTGGGGGCGACTGCCCCCCCCCCCCCCCGAGCCGCGTGCTTTGACGTCACGGTGGTGTCAGACGTAACGCTTTCGGTTTAGTTTGATTGCGGTGGGGGTGGGGGGTCAGGGGTCAGGGGAAGGCCTTCATCCAGGCAGTGCATCGACCGTGGCTAATTCTCACCCCCGCCGTTCCGCATTTCGGTTCTCGCGTCCCGCGCAGGTGGCCGGCGGTGGGAAGCTCCCCCCGGCGCGCTCCCACGACCCCGGGTCGGCCGCCGCGGCCGCCGCGGCCTCCCGGAAGGCCCCGGCCACGTCGACCCCGACGGGCCAACCCGGAGCGCCGCGCGGCCCCTCGCACTACACCTCCCTGCCCAGCTTGGCCGGAGCCGCCGGTGCCGCCGGGAAGGCCGGCAGCCTCTCGCGGGCCTCGGGAGGCGCCGGCGCCGCCGCTGCGTCCGCGGCCTCGTCGGCGGCCACGCTGGCCGCGCCAGGGGAGAGGCCGCAGAAGGGCCGCGCCCACCACTGGTCACTGCCGAGCCTCTTCAAGATGGCGTCGCGGAAGCCGTCGTCGGCGTCGGAGGACTCGAGGGAACGGTCGGTGACCGCTGCAGACGCTCTCGCGGCAACGCCGCTAAAAAAAAAAACCGCGGACGGTCGCACGAGAGGCGCGCGGTCGTGCCAGCGGCGTGCCCCCCCAGACGCAGGCGCCGCTCGGCGTGTCGCCCTCTCGCTGGCTCACACGCCCTGTCGCTCGCTCTGGCTCGCTCTCACCCTCGCTCGCTCTCACCGGTTCTCGCTCGCTCTCACCCTCGCTCGCTCTCACCCTCGCTCACTCTCACCGGTTCTCGCTCACTCTCGCTCTCGCTCTCACCCGCTCTCGCTCCCTCTGGCTCAGCCGCTTTATCTCTCGCTTGCTCACTCTCGCTCTCACGCTTGCTCTCTCTGGCTCTCTCTGGCTCTCTCTGGCTCTCGCTCTCTCTGGCTCACCCGCCCTCTCACTTGCTCTCGCTCTCTCTCGCTCTCTCTCACTCTTGCTTGCTCTCACCCTCGCTTGCCCTCACTCTCGCTCTCACTCTCTCTGGCTCAGCCGCTTTATCTCTCTCGCTCTCTCTCTCTCTCACGCTCGCACTCACTCTCGCTCTCACCTGCCCTCTCTCGCTCTCTCTCTCTCACGCTCGCTCTCACTCTCGCTCTCTCTCACTCTCGCCCGCTCTCTCTCTCTCTTTCTCACTCTTGCTTGCTCTCACTCTCGCTCTCACCCGCTCTCTCTCTCACTCTCTGGCTCACCCGCTCTCTCTCGCTCTCACTCTCGCTCTCACTCTCATCCGCCCTCGCTCTCACCTGCTCTCTCTCACTCTCTCTCACTCTCACCCGCTCTCTCTCTCTCTCACCTGCTCTCACCCGCTCTCTCTCTCGCTTGCTCTCACTCTCGCTCTCACCTGCTCTCACCCTCTCTCTCTCTCTCGCTCTCTCTCGCTCTCACTCTCGCTCTCTCTCTCGCTCTCTCACTCTCGCTTGCCCTCACTTTATTTCTCTCGCAAAATCTCTTTTGCTCTGTAGACGTGAAAGGCATTCGGGAGAGGCAACCCCTTTTCGGAAACCAGACGCTGAATCTTTACGTGGACCGGGGGAGGAATACAACGAGCCCATGAATATCTTATGCACCCATGTGCTGTCGGGGGGCCCGGCCTCAGAAAGTCACAACAAGAAAACAGCGGCCCCAAAAAAAAAGCATGGCAGGAGTGCAAAGTAGATGAAAGGTGAGCAAGTCACTAAATATAAACCAAAAAGTTTCAGTGTACCGGTACCGACTTACGGACATTCGACTTACAAACTTAACGAAGGAGCCGAAAGATGGCTGGTGGGACTAGACCAAGGAGGCTGCTACAGGTCTCTGGTGTAGGCCAATCAGTTTCAAAGACAATGCATCATATAACATTATAATTACATTATTGTTAAAGACCATGCATACTTAAGTAATAATATATTATAGTATACTAGTACAGCACTAGTGTATAGTGTAGTGTATAGTATAGTGTAGTGTATAAGGTAGTATACTAGTACAGCACTAGTGTATAGGGTAGTATACTAGTACAGCACTAGCTTATAGTGTAGTGTATAGTGTAGTATACTAGTACAGCACTAGTGTATAGTGTAGTGTATAGGGTAGTATACTAGTACAGCACTAGTGTATAGTGTAGTATACTAGTACAGCACTAGTGTATAGTATAGTGTAGTGTATAGGGTAGTATACTAGTACAGCACTAGTGTAGTGTATAGTGTAGTATAGTGTAGTGTATAGTGTAGTATAATGTAGTGTATAGTATAGTGTAGTGTATAGTGTAGTATAGTGTAGTATAGTGTAGTGTATAGTGTAGTATACTAGTACAGCGCACTGGAGAGCAATGGCACAAAATGTACAATCTGAGTATGACGTTTCACCAGTAATTACAACGAGCTTCATCCGACCACAATTGCATTCCTTGTAACGGCATGACATGCCAATCGACTGTGATTGACAATCTATTCTTATATAATTACAATAACCACCCCCCCCCCCCCGCTCCTGATTGGCTCACAGTGATGACGTCATCGTCAACGCCAATTGCCGGCGAAACGTCACGGCACTCGAGTTGTGAACGTTGCGGATTTACTGTCCAACACGCAAACGGTGGGACGGAGTGGTGACTCATCGTCACGACGTCACACCTGTCAACCCCTTATCAGTGCCCGACCCTATCACAGAGCAATACAGACCTCACTGGTCACGGAGTGAATCCGCGATTCCCGCTGTGTGAGGTCACGGAGTGAATCCGCTCCATGTTGCCCCTATCCGGACAGCCGGGGGAGGCTTGTTACTAAGCGGAAACGAAACACGTGGCTGGTGATGGCGGTGGCGGGCAAACACGCACGCCCCCAGCCGCCTTTGTCTCTCCGCAGGTGGCGACGTTCATCACCATTCGCCCGCACGAGGTTACCCATTCGCAAGGCCTGACGAGGCGTCATCAGTGCCCAGCCTTGTTACAGACCAATTAAGCACTTATTGGTACACCACGTGCCCATTATAAACCTCAACGTTCATCCTACAAAGCCACTAAACACTATACACTTCAATACTACCTTGTTACAGACCAATTCAGAACTTACTGGACACCACGTGCCCATTATTAACCTCAACGTTCATCCTACAAAGCCACTAAACACTACACTATACACTACTATACACTTCAATACTACCTTGTTACAGACCAATTAAGCACTTATTGGTACACCACGTGCCCATTATTAACCTCAACGTTCATCCTACAAAGCCACTAAACACTACACTATACACTAATATACACGACACTACTACCTTGTTACAGACCAATTCAGAACTTATTGGTCACCACCGTGCCCCTTACACATCTCAACGTTCATCCAGCAAAGTCCGTTGTTGAAACGGCTGTACGCCGTATGGACCTGAAAAGTAAATTTCCCTGTACAAGAACACGGGGTAAACCATATGGGTCGACATGTATGCGTTTTGCGTACGTGACAAACCTTACTGTCGGGTGGTGGTGGTGGTGGTGGGGATAACGACACATTTACACTGATGTGATTTCACCCAAAAACCTTCGAAACGAAATTTCAGCTGTCTCCGATTGCCACTGGAGTTATTGGCGGCGTTGTTGCCGTTGCCGCAACATTATCGACGTCGTCATCTTGTCCCGTATCTTGATTTAGATTTATAGGAGCGCGTGGCCGAGCTCCAGGCAGGGAACCGACAAGAAGAGTGATTTAGACATATATAGATGACGTGGGTGGGGGGGGGGGGCACGCAAGGGTCTAAGGAATGAGCGACCCCGTGAGAGAGGGGCACAAGTAGGAAATTGGGGGTGGTCACGGAAGAGCTACAGGTGGGTGGGGGGGAGGATGGGGACGGAGTGGAGGGGCGGGCGAGGAAGGGAATGGGCGACGGAGGAGAGGCGGTGGTGAGACTTTTGAGACTCAGGAGCGCAACGAAAGTAAGGAGGTTAAGGAAGGAGGTGGGTGGGGTGGGTGGGGTGGGTGGGTGGGGTACACAACCGCTCAATGTGCAGGGGAGGTACTCGAGCTGTAAACGTTGTGGATTCACTCTTCAACGCACACCGGTGCGCTAAAGCAGTGAACTAATTTTGTCTTTCGTCAACGCGACACTTTCTTTGCTGATTGTCCGTGTCGGGTGGTGGAGGGTTACGACACATTTATAAATAACGCG
The DNA here is from genome assembly GCF_048934315.1 of Petromyzon marinus. NCBI lineage: Eukaryota > Metazoa > Chordata > Hyperoartia > Petromyzontiformes > Petromyzontidae > Petromyzon > Petromyzon marinus. The sequence goes on from NW_027423135.1 coordinate 585,526, forward strand.
ATCTCACCCCAAAAACACCTTCATTATGAGGTCGATCCCAGCTCTGTCTCCCCCTCCACCCCATACCCGCCCCACCGCAGCTCCGCCAAGCGGCAGGACGGCCCCAGGGACGGCCGCCCTTCCCATCACGCCTCGCTGCCGCGGCTCGACTGGACGGGCCCGGCCGCCTCCCACGGGGGACTCTCGCCATCGCTCTCCCCGTCCCTGTCGGACCACGAGGCGCGGAAAGTAGCGCTGATGCCCGGCGGGCGATACCTGCGCGTGCCGTCCATGATGTCCGCCGGTCCGGGTCCGGCCAAGGCCCTGAGCAGGTGCGGCGAAGCGGCCCCCCTCCCGACCCTCGCCCCCCCCCCCCCCCCCAAAACGGCTGAACTCTTGTTGTTGTGCAGGGGTTTCTGGGGTGATGGTGGTTGTTGTTGTTGTGGTTGTGGTGGTTGTGGTGGTTGTGGTACGACAGACCTGGGCCTGTCCCGAGACCTCCCGTCGGCGAGCCTTCGACGCTTCACGTGGCCTCAAAGTGCACCTGGCCTGGCACAGACGCCGCGGTGACGCCACCGTCAGTTAGTGGCGAGTGGCGCGGGTATTGGCATTGGTGGTAATGTGGGCGGATGCTCGCTTTCACCGTCAGCCCCGCCCACTGCTCATGCAGCCCCACCCACTACGCAGGTAGCTCCGCCCACTACCTGGCTACCTCCACCCACTACTTGGGTAGCTCCACCCACTGCTCGGGTAGCTCCCGTCCACGAGGCCGGAGCATTTAAAACCGGCGACAAAATGGAGATTCTCGCTAAAACTTTGGGGGGCAGGAAGGCACGGGGCCACGGACATTCTGAACAAAACGAGCCTGTCCTGGCCGAACCAGAACGGAGAGTCGACTTTACACTTTACAATCATGGATTCTTCAATGCATCTGTGCGAAGCGTTATATGTGCGTGTGTGTGTGTGTGTAGAATATACCCTTAACCCTGAGCCTAACTATAACCCAAAACCATAAATCTTACAATAGCCCTTCCCTCTAACCCGAAATCCACCTTAACCCCCACCAAACCCTAGCCCTTAACCCTGGCCCCAGTCCTAACTTCTCTAACCTCTAATCCTAACCCAAGCCCTTAACCAAACCCTGACCCGAACACCAATCCTAACTTCTCTCACCTATAACCCCGAGTCCTAACCAAAGCCCTTCACAAAACCCTCAACCCCCGACTCGCAATCCAAACTTTTGCCCCTACTACGCCTGAACCAAACCCTGATCCTAACCCCGTGACCCCCCCCCCCCGTGACCCCCACGTGACCCTCCCCCCCCCCCCCGCACGTAGGAGCGAGGGGAGCATGATCGACGACTCGGAGGTTGGGGGTGACGACGTAGCCGCGATGGCGGTGGCGGCGGGCGTTGGGGGCGACCGGCACCACCACCACCACGGCCACCACGGCCACCACGGCCACCACCTCCTCATGGGGAGCCGCCCCCTCTCCGAGGGCCGTGCCCGCTCCGTGGAGGAGCTGCTCGAGAGGCGGCCGCGAGTCGCTCGCCAGCGCGGTGACGGCAGCGGCGTCTGGAGCTGCCGGGAGCGGGGGGTGAGCGAGCGATTCACGACCGCTTAAAAGTCCTTCCGCTCCTGCTGTGCTCCGTCCTCCGTCCTGCATCATCATCATCATCAGCTACTGTCATCATCTCCTGTCGGAATCATAATTATCCTCATGACACGACTTTCACTTGTTTACCCCCATTCATTAATTCCATTCATCAACATCATCATCACCATCACAGATTTGCCCCCACTGCTTCCTCTCATCCTTTTTCATTCACCTCATCTCCCTCCACCATCACAAAGACAAAGATCCCCCGTGTAGCCTTAGCAGACTCTAGCGGCAAGTGCTGTTAGGGAGCACCTATGAAGGCGGGCATGGCACACGAGGGGGTTGGTAGTCAACACCACGCCCGGCCGCCTTTGTCTCCCCAGTGGCGATGTTTACCACATACCGTACCAGGTACTCATTTGAGGCTGAGTCGACCTAGGGAAGGCCCGGGACCGGTTCAGATAATGGTCACTGGTGTTGGCCGTGAGCGGGAATCGAACCCGGGTCGCCAGGTTCATAGCGCAGCGCGCTAACCGCTACACTATCGCTCCCCACACACAGACACACACACTGACACACACACACACAGACACACACACAGACACACACACACAGACACACACACAGACACACACACACACAAACACACACACACACAAACACACACACACAGACACACACACACAGACACACACACAAACACACACACACAGACACACACACACACAGACACACACACACAGACACACACACAGACACACACACAGACACACACACAGACACACACACACACAGACACACACAGACACACACACTGACACACACACACACACAGACACACACACACAGACACAAACACACACAGACACACACACACACAGACACGCACACACGCGCGTGTTGTTGTCCCGTTCTTAATTCTGCGTAAAGCACCTTGATTGAGGCGCTCTGTAAATTCCCTTCAGGTAACATTCACCCGTGGTCGGTTTCTGTTGTGTTGGGTAATTGTGTGAACGGCACTGTCGTGTCGTGGACCCGATGGCAGCCGATCAAAGGTGTAAGGCCCCCCCCCCCTCCAGAGCCGCTCTTTCGTAAGTGACCTGGCGGTCGCAAATAATAGCTCGCACGAAGTGGCTCACCACCACCACCATCATCATCATAATCGTCAACGCGTGGAAATCTACAGCGGTAGCCAAACACTCTAAGCGCCGCGGTGATGCTAAAGTGTGTGGAGGGGAAAGACCGCGGGATGCGGAGAAAATTCCACGCGACCACGGAGAGAGGCGAGACGTGGCAAACTCCAAATGTGCAGCGGCAGGCGTCAGAGTCGGGATCGAGCCCACGACCTCCCGTATCCCAGGCGAGGTAGTTAACATCTCCCTAGCAACCGCGTTCACGTGAACAGAACGTGGCCCAATGCGATGACAAAAACGTGATAGGCTTTAGCCGTTCCCAGGAGTTTTCAGTGATTTTTTTGCCGGAAGGAAGGGGGGAGGGGAGGAAAACCCTTTTCTGCTTTCAACATGTCCATAGTACCAGTAAAAAAAGAAAGAGTCCCATAGATAAGTCTGCTCAAACCCGAGCATGTCAATACTTTGGTCGGTTTTACCCCTTCCTGGCAATAAAACAGCAGTTGTGTTGAGATGTTCAAACAAGCTAAATAGACGCAGCCTTTTTCAGGGCATCAAGTTACTACATTAAACACACAGACACACACAGTCCTTGTTGCAGAACGTGCAAACCAACCATACACCGATAAGCATACACGCATTGTCATTGAAACTGATTGGCCTACGCCAGAGACAGCCTTCTTCATGACCTAGTGTCACCAGCAGTGTCAGTAGACCAGTAAAATATAGTCTTGCTTATGTATGTGTAGTGAGCCCAAAGACGAGGGAGAGCCGGTACTTGAGGCAGTAGTTTCTTTAACAAATAAACTCAACGCAAGTTCCTTACTACGAAGGGCAACGGCCCCTTAGACCTGGGGAGGTATGGACTCCGGGCTATCGTGCCCCCTAACACCGGGGGCCACTCTACACTCAGCCCTCCGGCTAGGGGCCCTAGGGGAGGCTATCTTGACGCGACCCAGCCAAGGTCCTCAGGTCTCGGCCACCGGCCCACTCAGTCCCTGCCCTTACAAGGACGTCAGGTCTGGGGGTACCCAGGGTCCGACCGCTATCCTACCTCAGTTCCGGACCTTACAAGGACGTCGGGTCTGGGGGTACCCAGGGTCCGACCGCTATCCTACCTCAGTTCCGGACCTTACAAGGACGTCGGGTCTGGGGGTACCCAGGGTCCGACCGCTATCCTACCTCAGTCTCGGCCCTTACAAGGACGTCGGGTCTGGGGGTACCCAGGGTCCGCCCGCTATCCTACCTCAGTTCCGGACCTTACAAGGACGTCGGGTCTGGGGGTACCCAGGGTCCTATTCTCAGCCCAGTCTTCTGTGTTCGGCTTGAGGACGACTGGCGAACCCGTTTGGGGGTCCGGCTTTTATACCCCTCCTAGGGTCTCTCCACCCCTGGCCACCCCTCCCTTCCAGAGTGTTCCAGGGGATCCTAGAATACCCCCCCAGCCCACCGTCTTGGGGTCTGGGGAACCTCGGTGGCCCACATGTCACCCCTTACTGACGTATGTCCGCTGGTGCAGGTAAGTACACCGTGTGTTCATGCGCGTTACATATGCATTGCCTATAATCAGGGGCGGAGCCAGGATTTCAGGCCGGGGTGACATTCAACAAATGTTAATTTCCCGAATGATTTAGAGAGAGTCAGGCTGTTGAGCTAGACGCCGTCGGTTGGCGGACACGCGCTCTGACAATGCAGTTGGCACGGAGTCCACCAGACCGAGTGTCGTACACGTACACGCAGAATGTCACCCCTGTCACCCACCCCCGTGGCTCCGCCCCTGCCTATAATAATAATAATAACGTAACTACAGTAAAACCTTGGATTGCGCAGTATAATTCGCTCCGGAAACGTGTTTGTAATCCAAAGCACTCGTACATCAAAGCACTCGTAAATCAGTCGTGATCACGTGACGCTCGGCAGTACAAAGCGTGTACACGTACACTGCTCGTATTGCAACACCCTCGCTCGTTTAGCAAATTAATATTTATTTAAAAATTTTTGCTCATCTCGCAAGACACTCGCAAGCCAAGTTACTCGCAATCCAAGGTTTTGCTGTATAGTGTTGTATATATGCTGCATTGTCTTTGAGGCTGATTGGCCTACACCAGAGATAGCAGCGGCCAACACAAATACTGCGGTGTGCGTGGTTAATGCAGTAACGTGATTCCTTGCGAAGGCTCTTCCAGTCGGTGCTTGAACATCTTATTGCCAGAAAGGGTTACAGCCCATTCTTATCCTTTGTGCGCACAGCCTACGTTTGTTTCAACCAAAACCCCCCCACGTGTTCATTAACACGACACTTTCATTTACTTTTCGATTTAGGGCTTTCGTGACTGCAATGATTCATCTTCTTTGGTTCTTTCGGTAAAGTCACCACGTAGAATGAGAATAAAATAATAAATTTATAAAGTAAAATAACACAATAATATTCTCACGACGTTTCGGCCACAACACAAGCGGCCTTCATCAGGTGAAGGGACGAGACTGTCTGCTAGGACAGCGCTGGAGTGAAAGAGCCACGTTCAGACAGCTTAAAGGTCGTGATCTGAACGTGGCTCTTTCACTCCAGCGCTGTCCTACCAGACAGTCTCGTCCCTTCACCTGATGAAGGCCGCTTGTGTTGTGGCCGAAACGTCGTGAGAATATTATTGTGTTATTTTATTTTATAAATTTATTATTTTATTCTCATTCTACGTGGTGGTGACTTTACCGAAAGAACCAAAGAAGACTTTCAATTATACATTTGTTGTTTTAAACGATCAGAGTGTGTGTGGGGGGGGGGGGGGGGGGGTGGTGGTGCAAGACCGGGCTGCCGCCGATGACGCTGTGCTCGCTCCCATTGCCCCCCCCCCCCCGCAGGACACGGAGGCCAGGCCGGGCCCCTCGGAGGGCCGCGAGGTCGGCCGAGCGGCCGCCCTGTCGGGCCGCTGCCGCCCGCCCGCTAAGGCGCCCTCCGTGGACAGCGTCGACGACGACGTCTTTGCGGAGGAGCCGCCCGGCGGGAGCGCCGCCGCCGCCGCCGCCGCCCCAGGAGCTACGCAGGGTTCCTCGCGGGACGCGGGAACGCCGGGAACGCCGGGGGTTTGCGGGACGACGGAAGCGCCGGGAATTCCGGGAATGCCGGCAATGCAGGAAGGGCCCTCGAGCTGGCCGGGAACGCCCGACGCGCCGGGGGCTGGCGGGGCTACGGAAGCGCCGGGAATTCCGGGGATCACAGAAGGGCCCTCGAGCGGGCCGGGAACGCCCGACGCGCCGGGGCTTCGCGGCACGACGGAAGCGCCGGGAATTCCGGGAACGCCGGGAACTCCCGGGAGGAGCGACGACGGCTACTACTACTACGACGACGACGACGACAGTGACGACGACAGTGACGACGACGGCGACCCCGCGGCGGCCCCGGACGCCCACTTGTCCTTCCTGAGCGCCGCGTCCTTCGCCGGCCACGGCGGCGACTACTGCCGGAGGTGGGCAGCCGCCGGGGGCTACCGGGGGCCCCGGGTGGGCAGCGGCTTGGAGCTCCTGGAGGAGGCCTACCCCCTGCTCGTCGGGGGCTGGTTCCGGCGCGGAAGCTTCCGGGCGACTCCCAGGCCCGGGCGCGCGAAAGGGGGCGGGGCGGCCGCAGGCGGACCGCCGGAGGCACGGCGGCAGCGGGAGGATGAGGAGGAGGAGCGGGAGGATGAGGAGGAGGAGGAGGAGGAGCGGGAGGATGAGGAGGAGCTGGTGAGCCGTTTTGAAAAGCGTCGGGGGTTTATTTTCGGTCTTGACTTGAAGCCTTTCGTGAGACTGCGGGAATCCACACCCTCTGGTTCTTTCGGTGAAAAGTCACGGAGGTGGAAGGAAAATGACGATGGGGAACGCAAGCGTCCGTCTTCAGGTGAAGACGGACGCTTGCGTTGCCACCGAAACGTCGCGTTTTTTATTTCGTTATTTTCCTTCCACCTCCGTGACTTTTCACCGAAAGAACCAGGGGTGTTTTGTTGTTGTTGTTGTTGTTTTGACAGCCTGGCACGGCATTATGCCTCCCGTGTGTAACGGTGCGTGCCTGTGTGTGGGGAGCGGTGGTGGAGAAGTGGTTGGCGCTGCGCTGCGAATCCGCCGACCCGGGTTCGATTCCCGCCCACGGGCAACACCGGTGACGATTATCTGAAGCGGTCCCGGGCCTCCCCTTGGTCGACTCAGCCTCAAATGAGTACCTGGTGCGGCGGTGTAGTAAACATCGCCACTAGGGAGACAAAGGCGGCCGGGCGTGGTGTTGGCCACCCACCCCCGCGTCTCCCCCACGTCTCCCACAACACCTCCCCCACGTCTCCCCCACGTCTCCCACAACACCTCCCCCACGTCTCCCCCACGTCTCCCCACGTCTCCCCCACGTCTCCCACAACACCTCCCCCACGTCTCCCCACGTCTCCCACAACACCTCCCCCACGTCTCCCACAACACCTCCCCCACGTCTCCCCCACGTCTCCCACAACACCTCCCCCACGTCTCTCCACGTCTCCCCCACGTCTCTCCACGTCTCCCCGCGTCTCCCCCACGTCTCCCCCACGTCTCCCCACGTCTCCCACAACACCTCCCCCACGTCTCCCACAACACCTCCCCCACGTCTCCCACAACACCTCCCCCACGTCTCCCACAACTCCTCCCCCACGTCTCCCCCACGTCTCCTCCACGTCTCCCCCACGTCTCCCCACGTCTCCCACAACACCTCCCCCACGTCTCCCACAACACCTCCCCCACGTCTCCTCCACGTCTCCCACAACACCTCCCCCACGTCTCCCACAACACCTCCCCCACGTCTCCCACAACACCTCCCCCACGTCTCCCACAACTCCTCCCCCACGTCTCCCCCACGTCTCCTCCACGTCTCCCCCACGTCTCCCCACGTCTCCCACAACACCTCCCCCACGTCTCCCACAACACCTCCCCCACGTCTCCTCCACGTCTCCCACAACACCTCCCCCACGTCTCCCACAACACCTCCCCCACGTCTCCCACAACACCTCCCCCACGTCTCCCCCACGTCTCTCCACACCTCCCCCACGTCTCCCACAACACCTCCCCCACGTCTCCCACAACACCTCCCCCACGTCTCCCCCACGTCTCCCACAACACCTCCCCCACCCGAATGTCTCCCCCAGCGCTCCGCCCTGCACCGCTCCCTCGCTCTGCTCAACGGAGACCTGGAGTCAAACTCGGCGGCTTGCGCGCACATCCGGTCCACCCTCTCCTCCTCCTCCTCCACCTCCTCATCCACCACCACCTCCTCATCCACCACCTCGTCGTCCCAGCGAGCCCAGCACTCCCGCAGCCCCCGCCGCCTGCTCCAGCGCCTGGAGGCGGTGCTGGACGGCCAGGACGCCATGGCCGGCCTCCTGGGATGCCTCGGCCGGCAGCACCGGCAGGAAGGGGCCGACGGAGCCACGGTACGGAGGACCCCCCCGCGGCGACGCCGGCGGCGGTGACAAGGACGGTGACGACGGTGACGTCGGTGGCAGTGACGGTGACGACGGTGGCGGTGACGACGGCGACGGTGGTGGCGGTGACGACGGTGGTGACGGTGACGACGGTGGTGACGGTGACGACGGTGGTGGTGGTGGCAGTGACGGTGACGGTGGTGACGGTGACGACGGTGACGACGGTGGTGACGGTGACGACGGTGACGGTGACGACGGTGACGACGGTGGTCACGATGGTGGTGACGACGGTGGTCACGATGGTGGTGACGACGGTGGTGACGGTGACGACGGTGACGACGGTGACGACGGTGACGACGACGGTGGTGACGGCAACGACGCCGACGCCGACAAGCCGGCGAGCGGCTACGGTCGCTCGGGCCCCGCCGGCCTCGTGGCGCCCGGCTTTGACGCGGGGCCTCGCCCGACCGCGCGTCTCTCCGCAGGCCGCCGGGAGGCCGCGGCTGCGCCGGCAGGTGACGGAGGCGCTGGCCCTGCTGCCGGGCCTGGCCCGGCGGGCGCGGCGCTGCGGCGCCGCCGTGGACGCGACCCTCGGCGGGGCCCTCGGCGGGGCCGGTGCCGGGGCCGGTGCCGGGGCCGGTGCCGGGGCCGGTGCCGGGGAGGGCGGGGAGGGCGGGGAGGGCGGGGAGGGCGGGGAGGGCGGGGAGGGCAGGGAGGGCAGGGAGGGCGGGGAGGGCCCGTCGTGCCGACTGCTGCTGGCGTCCCGGTTGCCGCTGCTGCTGGAGGAGAGGCACCTGGAGCTGGTGGTGCGGGGCCTGGAGCAGCGGCACAGGCCGGGGCTGGGGTAGCCGGGGGTGGGGTGGGGTGGGAGGGTGGGAGGGTGGGAGGGGGGGTGGGGGTGGGTGGGGGGGAGGGGGACCGGCTGCTATGGAGACAGCGAGATGGAGAGATGGGAAGATGCGGAGACGGAGGGAGACGTGGGGACAGAGAGACAGACGTGGAGACAGTGAGACAGAGAGACAGAGAGACAGTGAGACAGTGAGACAGAGACAGTGAGACGTGGAGACAGTGAGACAGTGAGACAGAGAGACGTGGAGACAGGGAGACCGTGAGACAGAGACAGTGAGACAGAGACAGTGAGACGTGGAGACGTTGAGACGTGGAGACAGAGAGACAGAGAGACAGTGAGACAGTGAGACAGAGAGACAGAGAGACAGTGAGACAGTGAGACAGAGAGACAGTGAGACAGTGAGACGTGGAGACAGAGAGACAGTGAGACAGAGACAGTGAGACAGAGACAGTGAGACAGAGAGACGTGGAGACAGGGAGACCGTGAGACAGAGACAGTGAGACAGAGACAGTGAGACGTGGAGACGTTGAGACGTGGAGACAGTGAGACAGAGACAGAGAGACAGAGAGACAGTGAGACAGAGAGACAGTGAGACAGAGACAGTGAGACTTGGAGACGTTGAGACGTGGAGACAGGGAGACAGAGACAGAGAGACAGAGACAGAGAGACAGTGAGACAGTGAGACAGAGAGACAGTGAGACAGTGAGACAGAGACAGTGAGACGTGGAGACAGAGAGACAGTGAGACAGAGAGACAGTGAGACAGAGACAGTGAGACAGAGACAGTGAGACGTGGAGACGTTGAGACGTGGAGACAGTGAGACAGAGAGACAGTGAGACAGTGAGACAGAGAGACAGTGAGACAGTGAGACAGAGAGACAGTGAGACAGTGAGACAGAGACAGTGAGACAGTGAGACAGTGAGACAGAGACAGTGAGACGTGGAGACAGAGAGACAGTGAGACAGAGAGACAGTGAGACAGAGACAGTGAGACAGAGACAGTGAGACGTGGAGACGTTGAGACGTGGAGACAGAGAGACAGAGAGACAGTGAGACAGTGAGACAGTGAGACAGAGAGACAGTGAGACAGAGACAGTGAGACGTGGAGACGTTGAGACGTGGAGACAGAGAGACAGAGAGACAGTGAGACAGAGACAGTGAGACGTGGAGACAGAGAGACAGTGAGACAGTGAGACAGAGACAGTGAGACGTGGAGACAGAGAGACAGTGAGACAGAGAGACAGTGAGACAGAGACAGTGAGACAGAGACAGTGAGACGTGGAGACGTTGAGACGTGGAGACAGTGAGACAGAGACAGAGAGACAGTGAGACAGTGAGACAGAGAGACAGAGACAGTGAGACGTGGAGACGTTGAGACGTGGAGACAGAGAGACAGAGAGACAGTGAGACAGTGAGACAGAGAGACAGAGAGACAGTGAGACAGAGAGACAGAGACAGTGAGACGTGGAGACGTTGAGACGTGGAGACAGTGAGACAGAGAGACAGAGACAGTGAGACGTGGAGACAGTGAGACAGAGACAGAGAGACAGAGACAGTGAGACGTGGAGACAGTGAGACAGAGAGACAGTGAGACAGAGACAGTGAGACAGAGACAGTGAGACGTGGAGACAGTGAGACAGAGACAGAGAGACAGAGAGACAGTGAGACAGTGAGACAGAGACAGTGAGACGTGGATACGTTGAGACGTGGAGACAGTGAGACAGAGAGACAGAGACAGTGAGACAGAGAGACAGAGACAGTGAGACGTGGAGACGTTGAGACGTGGAGACAGTGAGACTGAGAGACAGAGAGACCATGAGACAGAGAGACAGAGAGACGTGGAGACGTGGAGACGTTGAGACGTGGAGACAGTGAGACAGTGAGACAGAGAGACAGTGAGACAGAGACAGTGAGACGTGGAGACAGTGAGACAGTGAGACAGAGACAGTGAGACAGTGAGACAGAGAGACAGTGAGACAGAGACAGTGAGACGTGGAGACGTGGAGACGTGGAGACAGTGAGACAGAGAGACAGAGAGACAGAGACAGTGAGACGTGGAGACAGTGAGACAGTGAGACAGAGACAGTGAGACGTGGAGACGTTGAGACGTTGAGACAGGGAGACAGGGAGGCAGGGAGACAGTGAGACAGAGAGACAGAGAGACCATGAGACAGAGAGACAGAGAGACGTGGAGACAGTGAGACGTGGAGACAGTGAGACAGAGAGACAGAGAGACAGTGAGACAGTGAGACAGAGACAGTGAGACAGTGAGACAGAGAGACAGAGAGACAGTGAGACAGTGAGACAGAGACAGTGAGACAGTGAGACAGTGAGACAGAGAGACAGAGAGACCATGAGACAGAGAGACAGAGACAGTGAGACAGAGACAGTGAGACTGAGACAGAGAGACAGTGATACAGGGAGACAGAGAGACAGAGAGACAGAGAGACCATGAGACAGAGAGACAGAGAGACAGTGAGACAGGGAGACAGGGAGACAGTGAGACAGAGAGACAGTGAGACAGGGAGACAGTGGCTGTCGTGACGTCAACGTGCAGGGGACAGCGAGAGCGTGGGGGGTGAGCACGGGGGGTGAGCACGGGGGGTGAGCACGGGGGGTGAGCACGGGGGGTGAGCGGTGAGCGTGGGGCGTAGCGGTGGCGTCATGAAACGTCGCCTCTGTGGGGGGAGACAAAGGCGGCCGGGCGTGGTGCTCGCCACCCACGCCCTCGTGTTCCACAGTGGCGGACTTCGTAGGTGCTGTCACCCAACAGCACTTGCCACCCAACAACACTTGCCACCCAACAGCACTTGCCACCCAACAGCACTTGCCACCCACTTGCCACCCACCAACACTTGCCACCCAACAACACTTGCCACCCAACAACACTTGTCACCCAACAACACTTGTCACCCAACAGCACTTGCCACCCAACAACACTTGCCACCCAACAACACTTGCCACCCAACAACACTTGCCACCCAACAACACTTGCCACCCAACAGCACTTGCCACCCACTTGCCACCCAACAACACTTGCCACCCAACAACACTTGCCACCCAACAGCACTTGCCACCCAACAACACTTGCCACCCAACAATTTTGGTCTTTGTGTGAGTGGGTGAGTGAGGAATGGGTGAGGAGTGGGTGAGAGTGAGCGAGTGGGTGAGTGAGGAGTGGGTGAGTGAGGAATGAGTGAGGAGTGGGTGAGAGGGTGAGGAGTGGGTGAGCGAGTGGGTGAGCGGGTGAGTGAGTGGGTGAGTGAGTGTGTGAGCGAGTGAAGAGCGGGTGAGTGAGTGGGTGAGCGAGTGGGTGAGCGGGTGAGCGAGTGGGTGAGCGGGTGAGAGAGTGAGGAATGGGTGGGAGAGTGAGGAGTGGGTGAGCGAGTAAGGAGCGGGTGAGTGGTTGAGCGAGTGAGTGGGTGGGTGAGAGGGTGAGGAATGGGTAGGAGAGTGAGGAGTGAGTGAGTGGGCGAAAGAGGAGTGAGTGGGTGGGTGAGTGGATGAGAGAGTGAGGAATGGGTGGGTGAGTGAGGAGTGAGTGAGTGGGCGAAAGAGGAGTGAGTGGGTGGGTGAGTGGGTGAGCGGGTGAGCGAGTGGGTGAGTGAGTGGGTGAGAGCGTTTGACACGACTCTACAATCCAGACGGATGTTCGCAGATTTCCATGACAATGTAAAAGGAGCTTGCGTTGCAAATTGTAATTCGAACGCAAAAACCCCAACAAATAAACGAGATCACTTACCGTGTGTCATCTTTTTTGGGAATGTTCAACAACAAAGTCTGTGTGTGGTGCTCCTTCACCAGCGCCTCCGACTCGCACGGCTCGTGTGAGTCTACAGACTCACACAGACCTACAGACTCACACAGAGATCCGTAGAGTCGCACAGAGACCCACAGACCCTCACATAGACTCACACAGACCCACACAGACTCACACAGACCCGTAGACTCGCACAGAGACCCGTAGACTCGCACAGAGACCCACAGACCCACACAGACTCACACAGACTCTCACACAGACTCTCACACAGACTCACACAGACTCTCACATAGACTCACGCAGACACTCACAGACTCACACAGACCCACACAGACTCACACAGACCCGTAGACTCGCACAGAGACCCACAGACCCATACAGACTCACACAGACTCTCACACAGACACTCACAGACTCACACAGACCTGTAGACTCTCACAGAGACCCACATACACTCACACAGACTCACACAGACTAACGCAAACCCACACAGACCCACAGACTCGCACAGAGACCTACAGACTCTCACAGAGACCTACAGACTCTCACAGAGACCCACAGACTCTCACAGAGACCCACAGACTCACACAGAGACCCACAGACACACACAGAGACCCACAGACCCACACAGACCCACACAGACCCACAGACTCGCACAGAGACCTACAGACTCTCACAGAGACCTACAGACTCTCACAGAGACCCACACAGACTCACACAGACCCACAGACTTACATACTCACACAGACTCACACAGACTCACCCACCGACTCGCACAGAGACCCGTAGACTCGAACAGAGACCCGCAGACTCGCATAGAGACCCACAGACCCACACAGACTCACACAGACTCACACAGACCCATAGGCTTACATACACAGACTCACCCACCGACTCGCACAGAGACCCGTAGACACACACACAGACACCCACAGACTCACAGACACAGACTCACACAAACCCACACGCAGACTCGTACAGAGACTCACACAGACTCACAGACACCCACAGACTCACAGATACCCACAGACTCACAGACACCCACAGACTCGCACAGAGACCCGTAGACTCACACAGACACCCACAGACTCACACAGACTCACACAGACTCACACAAACCCGTAGACTCGCACAGAGACCCACAGACACACACAGACCCACACAGACACACACAGAGACCCGTAGACTCGCACAGAGACCCACAGACTCACACAGACTCACACCAACACAGACTCACACAGAGACCCACACAGACTCACACAGACTCACACAGACACCCACAGACTCTCAGTGATACCTACAGACTCTCACAGAGACCCACAGACTCTCAAATACTCACACAGACACACAGACACACAGACTCACACAGACTCACACAGATCTACAGACTTACATACTCACACACAGACTCACACAGACTCACACAGACGCACAGACTCACACAGACCCACAGACTCACACAGACTCACACACAGACTCACACAGACTCACGCACACACAGACTCACACACACAGACTCACACACACACACACACAGACACACACAGACTCACACACACACACAGACACTCACACACACACAGACTCACACACACACAGCCACTCACACACACAGACACACACACACAGACACACACACACAGACACTCACACACACACACAGACACTCACACACACAGACTCACACACACACACAGACTCACACACACACAGACACACACACACAGAGACCCACAGAATCCCCCGATTCTCTCGTGTCAGTTGCACGGTGATGATGATGATATTGTATGATGATGATGATGATTTTGTATGATGATGATTTTGTATGATGATGATTTTGTATGATGATGATTTTGTATGATGATGATTTTGTATGATGATTTTGTATGATGATGATTTTGTATGATGATGATGTTTTTTATGATGATGATTTTGTATGATGATTTTGTATGATGATGATTTTGTATGATGATGATGATTTTGTATGATGATATTTTTGGATGATACATTTTATGATGCTTTGTATGATGATTTGTATCGCGACGATGATTTAGATGATAATGATGAGTATGGGTCTGTCCCGTGACCTCCTGCACCTAGCCTGGTACAGCAGTCAACCCACGTCACCTGGGTCTGTCCCGTGACCTCCTGCACCTAGCCTGGCACAGCAGTCAACCCACGGCACCTGCTGGGTCTGTCCCGTGACCTCCTGTACCTAGCCTGGTACAAGCGTTGTTGTGACGTCACCGGTACAAAGACAAAGATCCCCCGTGTAGCCTCTAACAGACTGTAGGGGCAAGTGCTGTTAGTAGCGAGTAGCAGCAGCACATGAAGGCCGGCACGGCACACGAGGGAGTGGGTGGCCAGCACCACGCCCGGCCGCCTTTGTCTCCCCCAGTGGCGATGTTTACACACCGCTACACCAGGTACTCATTTGAATCTGAGTCGACCTAGGGGAGGAGGTCCAGGACCAGTTCAGAGAATCGTTACCGGTGTTGGCCGTGAGCGGGAATTGAACTCGGGTCACCGGGTTCGCAGCGCAGCGTAGCGCTAACCACTGCACTACCGCACCTACACACACAGACACACACAGTGTACACACACACAGTGTACACACAGACACACACAGTGTACACACACACAGTGTACACACGTACACACATACACACACATACACGCACTTACACAACAACAATCGCCATTCGCCACTAAGTGGTGGTGACGTCACCACGACGCTTGTGCCAGGCAATGTGCACCTTGAGGCCACGTGAAGTGTCGAACGCCCGCTGGCAGGAGGTCACGGGGCAGACCGAGCAGGTGCCACGGGTCGACTGACTGAGATGACTGGCTGATGCACCACCTGTGCCCCCTACTGTGCCAACCTGCTGTGCTTTATCCACCCGGCGCTCCGCTTGTTGTTGTGAGCGTCGCTCCTCCGCCCTCCGTTGTTTTTGGAGGGCGACTACCTCCAACTGCCCAGTAGCGTCCTTCACGAGCCTCCTCCACAGAGGCCGATCTTGACACCGCTGGTACCAGTCATTGGCAAGTCTACTCAGCTCCACGTCCTCCTGTACCACATCACTCCATCTCTTCTCTAGCCCGTGCCGCGCCCGTTTAGCCCCCTCGATCTGGCCGAACAAAAGCTGTTCCGGCATGCGGTGGCTGGGCATGCGGGCTACATGACCCAGCCATCGCAGCCTTGCCTGCCGGAGGAGCTCACCAATGGGACCTTGCCCAGATCTTTCAAGGATTTGTGAGCTCCTCACACAATCCAGCCTGGTTAAACCTAGGATGGATCGTAGGCAGGCTAGCCTAAATGTTTATAACCGGCGAAGATGTTCCATTTGGGGGGGGGGGGGGGGGTACACGTTTCGCAAGCGTAGAGAAGGGAGGGAATGACCGTGGCCGAGAAAACCTGAAGCTTAGTGCGGAGCGACAGACCAGGTAGCTTCCACACAGCGTTACGCAACCGATGAAAAGATAATGCCGCTCGACTAATTCGGAGTGAGACCTCTGCTGTTAAACCGGAGCCGGTCATGAGCACACTGCCCAGGTATGGAAAACTCTCCACTCTCTCCACAATTGCCCCATCAGCGATTGAGAGTTGTGGGGGTGGAGTGTCCGATGGTAAAAAATACCCAGGCAAGTGCTTAGTTTTGGTGGGGCTGATGGTAAGGCCCCACCTCTTAGTGGCACGCTCCAGTCTCAGCAGCAGCGTCTCCAACTCCTCCTCTGAATGAGCAGCTATTACCAAATAATCAGCATACATAACGTGGTTGAGCAATAGGGAGCCATCCCTTGACCGCACCCGGGCATTGATCAGCCTCCCATTGTATCTGTACCAGATGGAAATTCCTCTGGTACAGCCATCAAAGGCTTCACGGACTACGTGGTCAAAAAAGATGTTAGATAATGTGGGAACCAGAGGACATCCCTGTCGTACCCCAAGGTGAACAGGGATTGACTCCGACTCCCGGCCACGTAGTTTTACCCGGGCCCGCTCACCATAATGAAGGTCCTTAATGATCGTGAGCAGAGGGTCAGGGACTCCGAAAGCACGAAGAACAACCCAGAGCCCAGGCCTACTGATGGCATCATAGGCCTTGACCAGGTCAATAAAGCAGAGATGTAGGTCTTGTTGGAATTCCCTACACTTCTGCTGTAGCAGAAGGACAGAAAATATGGCATCCGTGCAGGACCGCCCTTTCCTGAAACCACATTGGGGCTCCGCAAGCCTCCCCTCATCGTGCCTGGCAAGGCGATGTTGAATCATCCTTGCCAGGACCTTTCCCAGCACACCACACCCCCACACACACCCACACCCCCACACACACCCCCACACACACACACATCCCCCAACACACACACACCCCCACACACACACACCCACACACCCCCACACACACACACATCCACACACCCCCACACACACACACCCCCACACACACACTCACCCCCACACACCCACACCCCCACATACCTCCACACACCCACACACACACACACCCCCACACACACCTCCACACACACACACCCCACACACACCCGCACACACACCATACCCAACCCTTCACGTTGCTATGAGTGTCGTGGAGTCGACGTGGGTGCCCGGGCAGTTGTTTGCGACTCACTGGGGGAGGGTTTTTTGCGTTGCTACGTCTAACAAACACACGCGCACACACAGAGACCCATCGCCCGTCGACTCCCGCACAGCTTCTCAAGGGCGACATCCCCCAAAGTTTCGTGGGAAGATATTCCACACGGGACAGGTAATTGCAGAGGGCACACACACACATATACACACATATACACGCATATACGCACACACACATACACACACTTATACACACATATACACGCATATACGCACACACATATACACACACACATACACACTTATACACACATATACACACATATACACGCATATACCCACACACATATACACACACACATATACACACACATATACACACATATACACACACAACAACCGCCATTCGCCACTAAGTGGCGGTGACGTCACCACGACGCTTGTGCCAGGCTATGTGCACCTTGAGGCCACGTGGAGTGTCAAACGCCCGTTGGCAGGAGGTCACGGGGCAGACCCAGGTGCCACGGGTCGACCGACTGAAATTACTGGCTGGTGCACCACCTGTGCCCCCTACTGTGCCAACCTGCTGTGCTTTAGCCACCCGGCGCTCCGCTCGTTGTTGTGAGCGTCGCTCCTCCGCCCTCCGTTGTTGTTGGAGGGCGACTGCCTCCAACTGCCCAGTAGCATCCTTCACGAGCCTCCTCCACAGAGGCCGATCTTGACACCGCTGGTACCAGTCATCGGCAAGTCCACTCAGCTCCACGTCCTCCTGTACCACATCACTCCATCTCTTCTCTAGCCCGTGCCGCGCCCTTTTAGCCCCCTCGATCCGGCCGAACAAAAGCTGTTTCGGCATGCGGTGGCTGGGCATGCGGGTTACATGAACCAGCCAACGCAGCCTTGCCTGCCAGAGGAGCTCACCGATGGGATTTTTCCATGTTTCGCAAGCGTAGAGAAGGGAGGGAATGACTGTGGCCGAAAAGACCTGAAGCTTCGTGCGGAGCGACAGACCAGGTAGCTTCCACACAGCGTTACAGTGAGGGAAAAACGATTTGATCCCCTGCTGATTTTGTACGTTTGCCCACTGACAAAGAAATGATCAGTCTATAATTTTAATGGTAGGTTTATTTGAACAGTGAGAGACAGAATAACAAAAAAATCCAGAAAAACGCATGTCAAAAATGTTATAAATTGATTTGCATTTTAATGAGGGAAATAAGTTTTTGACCCCCTTTCTTCCATTTACGAATAATCTCACCAACTGTTGTCACCTTCTCACCAAGCTGCTTGGCAATGGTCTTGTAGCCCATTCCAGCCTTGTGTAGGTCTACAATCTTGTCCCTGACATCCTTGGAGAGCTCTTTGGTCTTGGCCATGGTGGAGAGTTTGGAATCTGATTGACTGATTGCTTCTGTGGACAGGTGTTTTTTATACAGGTAATAAGCTGAGATTAGGAGCACTCCCTTTAAGAGTGTGCTCCTAATCTCAGCTCGTTACCTGTATAAAAGACACCTGGGAGCCAGAAATCTTTCTGATTGAGAGGGGGTCAAATACTAATTGCCCTCATTAAAATGTAAATCAATTTCTAACATTTTTGACATGCGTTTTTCTGGATTTTCTTGTTGTTATTTTGTCTCTCACTGTTCAAATAAACCTACCATTAAAATTATAGACTGATCATTTCTTCGTCAGTGGGCAAACGTACAATATCAGCAGGGGATCATATACTTTTTTTCCCTCACTGTACGCAACCGATGAAAAGATATTGCCGCTCGACTGATTCGGAGTGAGACCTCTGCTGTTAAACCGGGGCCGGTCATGAGCACACTGCCCAGGTATGGGAAACGCTCCACTCTCTCCACAACTGCCCCATCACCGATTGGGAGTTGTGGGGGTGGAGTGTCCGATGGTACAATATACCCAGGCAGGTGCTTAGTGTGAGTCTCTGGGTCTCTATGTGAGTCTGTGGGTCTCTGTGCGAGTCTATGGGTCTCTTTGCGAGTCTATGGGTCTCTGTGCGAGTCTGTGGGTTTCTGTCGGTCTGTGTGAGTCTGTGGGTCTGTGTAATTCTGTGGGTCTCTATGAGTCTGTGGGTCTCAGTGCGAGTCTACGGGGTCTCTGTCAGTCTGTGTGAGTCTGTGGGTCTGTGTGAGTCTGTGTGTCTCTGTGTGAGTCTGTGGGTCTCTGTGTGAGTCTGTGGGTCTCTGTGTGAGTCTGTGGGTCTCTGTGTGAGTCTGTAGGTCTCTGTGTGAGTCTGTGGGTCTCTATGAGTCTGTGGGTCTCAGTGCGAGTCTACGGATATCTGTCAGTCTGTGTGAGTCTGTTGGTATGTGTGAGACTGTGGGTCTCTATGAGTCTGTGGGTCTCTGTGCGAGTCTGTGGATCTCAGTGCGAGTCTACGGGTCTCTGTTGGTCTGTGTGAGTCTGTGGGTCTCTGTGCGAGTCTACGGGTCTCTGTCGGTATGTGTGAGTCTGTTGGTATGTGTGAGTCTGTGGGTCGCTGTGTGAGTCTGTGGGTCTCTGTCAGTGTGTGAGTCTGTTAGTATGTGTGAGTCTGTGGGTCTCTATGAGTCTGTGGGTCTCTGTGCGAGTCTGTGGGTCTCTGTTAGTCTGTGAGAGTCTGTGGGTCTCTATGAGTCTGTGGGTCTCTGTGCGAGTCTGTGTGATTATATTGGTATGTGTGAGTCTGTTGGTCTCTATGAGTCTGTGGGTCTCTGTGCGAGTCTACGGGTCTCTGTCGGTCTGTGTGAGTCTGTGGGTATGTGTGAGACTGTGGGTCTCTGTGCGAGTCTATGGGTCTATGTCAGTCTGTGTGAGTCTGTCAGTCTGTGGGTCTCTATGAGTCTGTGGGTCTCTGTGCGAGTCTACGGGTCTCTGTCGGTCTGTGTGAGTCTGTTGGTATGTGTGAGTCTGTTGGTATGTGTGAGTCTGTTGGTATGTGTGAGTCTGTGGGTCTCTGTGTGAGTCTGTGGGTCTCTGTCAGTGTGTGAGTCTGTTAGTATGTGTGAGTCTGTGGGTCTCTATGAGTCTGTGGGTCTCTGTGCGAGTCTGTGGGTCTCTGTCAGTCTGTGTGAGTCTGTTGGTCTCTATGAGTCTGTGGGTCTCTGTGCGAGTCTGTGGGTCTCTGTGTGAGGCTGTGGGTCTCTGTGTGAGTCTGTGGGTCTCTGTGTGAGTCTACGGGGATCTCTGTGCGAGTCTACGGGTCTCTGTCGGTCTGTGTGAGTCTGTTGGCATGTGTGAATCTGTGGGTCTCTGCGGTTAAGGGATGGCTCCCTCCTGATCAACCATGCTGTTGTGCGCTGCTGATGATCAGGCGATTGCTGCTCACTCAGAGATTGAATTTGGAGACGCTGCTGTCGCTGAACCTGGAGCGTGCCACTCAGAGTCGAGGCTTTCGCCATCAAAGCCCCGTCATAAGCAAGCACTGCGCCTAGCTAAGGGGCCGTCCATAAATGACGTCACGCACCTGGGGGGGGGGTTAGACATTAATGACGATTTGTGACGTCACGTGAAAATGCGCAACTTTATAAATAACTATAGACAACACGTTCTGCTTAATTAAATAGACTTTTTTTAAATAAATGTTTTCTCCTACAACATCAGAGTTGCAGCGCCACATTAAACACGCAACTACTCACAATGACAACAATAGTCTAAAGCGATTTGAAGCGTGTTTTATTTAAAGCTTTCGTGACTGCAGTAATTCATTTTGTTAGCTCTTTAGGTAAAGTCACGTTGAAGGGAAACAATAAAATAATAAAATATATATTAAACAATAAAAAAAATTCTCACGACGTTTCGACCATAACACAAACGGTCATCATCAGGTGTTATGGTCGAAACGTCGTGAGAATTTTTTTTATTGTTTTATAGATATATTTTTTTATTTTGTTGTTTCCCTTCGACGTGACTTTACCGAAAGAGCTAAGGATATGATTTGAAGCGTGTTTTATTTTTTTTTTGGGGGGGGCAGAGCTTTGTGACGTCATATTTGAGGGGGGGTCTGATTTTTTGTGACGCTGTGTGACGAGGGGGGGGTAAAACATTGTCCAAAATCGCGTGACGTCATTTATGGACGGCCCCAAATTCAATTGCGTAACGCTGCCGCTGCTGGCATGGAAGTTACCTTCAGTTCATCGAAGTTAAATATCGATTTAAAGCTTTTCGTGACTGCAAGGATTCAACTTCTTTGGTTCTTTCGGTAAAGTCACCACCACGTAGAATGGGAATAAGATAATAAAAATAAAACGTGATAAAACATAATGAAATAAAATATGGTTTTTATTTTTTATTATTTTATTTCCATTCCACGTGACTTTACCGAAAGAACCAATAAAATGCATTTAAGTTTCATTCATTTCCTTTGGTTCTTTCGGTAAAGTCACCACCACGTTTACATATCAAACTGTTTCAATGCTAAATTCTCCTGTTTGATATGTAAACCCCCTTTGTCAAGGTGCCTCACTTCTCTCAACCAGCTTTAAAAGACGCTACGAACCTTAACAACGTTCATTGAAGCTCTGTCGTCCCAACAGGTTTGTTCCTTTCACCTGAAGAAGGGCACTTGTATTGTGGCCGAAACGTCCGTGAGAATTTTATTGTTTTACTTTATTATTTTATTCTCATTCTACGTGGTGACTTTACCGAAAGAACCAAAGAAAATTAATTAAACTTAAACGAATCTCATTGGTTCTTTCGGTAAAGTCACGTGGAATGGAAATAAAATAATAAAACCATATTTTATGTTTTATTACGCATTATTATTTTATTTCCATTCTACGTGGCGACTTTACCGAAAGAACCAAAGAAGATGAATCCTTGCCGTCACAAAAGCTTTAAATCGAAATTTAATTCATTTATTAGGTGTAAGTAGCCCCTGTGAATTCTAGATTTAAAGCTTTCGTGACTGCTAGGATCCATACTCTTTGGTTCTATTGGGTAAAGTCACGTAGGTGAAAATAATGAATAAATATCGATATTAATTTTATATTTCTATATTTAATTTCATATTTATAATATTAATATTTTCACCTACGTGACTTTACCCAATAGAACCAAAGAGTATAGCCCCTATGTGTTGTTTCCCTTAAACGTGACTTTACCGAAAAAACTAAGAATATGAATTACTGCAGTCACGAAAGCTTTAAATCAAAATTTAAAAAGTATAGCCCCTGTGAGTCATGCGGCTCTTGAATCGGGTGCAGCAAAACAAGAGAACGAGATAACATCTTAAAGTGGCGGCGCGCAAACGGGAACATCCAGGAAAAGACGACAGAGTCTTCCAGATAAAAGCACCGCATATCAACGCTGTGTGCAACAAAAAAAACACCCCAAGGTGAATTCAAGTCGAACAATAACAACCATGAGACGATTTAGAATAAAATTTACCCCGCCAACTCTGTACTAACTACAACAAACAAAATACGGCTAAACCAAAACGTTTTCGAAATCACCAAAACAGCGCTATAGAAACTGACCCTGTTGCCACGATCAATGCCCTCCCTTCTCTACTGCGCTTTGTGAAACGTGGACCACCCCCGTCCACCCCCACACGTGGGATGGGAAATCTGCGCCGGTTAGAAACGCTCAGGATGGCCCTGGGCTGCGATCCATCCTGGGTTTAACCTGCAGGCTGGATTGTGCGAGGAGCTCGCAGATCCTTGAGAGATCTGGACACGGTAACATCGGTGAGCGCCTCCGGCCAGGCGAGGCTGCGTTGGGCTGGGGTCACGTAGCCACCGCATGGCCCAGCAGCTTCTGTTTGGCCGCATAGAGGGGGCTAAGCGGGCACGGCACGGGCTGGAGAAGAGATGGAGCTGATGGGTGAGTGGGTGGGTGAGTGAGTGGATGGGTGAGTGGGTGACACGGGCTGGAGAAGAGATGGAGCTGATGGGTGAGTGAGTGGGTGAGTTAGTGGGTGAGTGAGTGGATGGGTGAGTGGGTGACACGGGCTGGAGAAGAGATGGAGCTGATGGGTGAGTGAGTGGGTGAGTGACACGGGCTGGAGAAGAGATGGAGCTGATGGGTGAGTGAGTGGGTGAGTGGGTGGGTGAGTGAGTGGATGGGTGAGTGGGTGACACGGGCTGGAGAAGAGATGGAGCTGATGGGTGAGTGAGTGGGTGAGTGGGTGGGTGAGTGAGTAGGTGAGTGGGTGGGTGACACGGGCTGGAAAAGAGATGAAGCTGATGGGTGAGTGAGTGGGTGAGTGAGTGACACGGGCTGGAGAAGAGATGGAGTGATGTGGTACAGGAGGACCTGGAGCTGAGTGGACTTGCCGATGACCGGTACCAGCGGTGTCAAAATCGGCCTCTGTGGAGGAGGCTCGTGAAGGATGCTACTGGGCAGCTGGAGGCAGTCGCCCTCCAACAACAACGGAGGGCAGAGGAGCGACGCTCACAACAACGAGCGGAGCGCCGGGTGGATAAAATGGAGCGAGTTGGCACAGTAGGGGGTACAGCTGGTGGTGCATCAGCCAGTCATCTCAGTCAGTCGACCCATGGCACCTGCTGGGTCTGTCCCGAAACCCCCTGTCAGCAGCGGAGCCTTCGACACTTCACGTGGCCTCAAAGTGCACCTAGCCTGGCACAAGCGCCCTGGTGACGCCACCGCCACTTCGTGTCTCTGTGTGCAGGGCTGTGTGTCTCTGTGTGTGCAGGGATGTGTGTCTCTGTGTGTGTCTGTGTGTACAGGGCTGTGTCTCTGTGTGTACAGGGCTGTGTGTCTCTGTGTGTCTCTGTGTGTATAGGGCTGTGTGTCTCTGTGTGTGCAGGGCTGTGTGTCTCTGTGTCTCTGTGTGTGCAGGGCTGTGTCTCTGTGTGTGCAGGGATGTGTGTCTCTGTGTGTGTCTGTGTGTACAGGGCTGTGTCTCTGTGTGTGCAGGGCTGTGTGTCTCTGTGTGTGCAGGGATGTGTGTCTCTGTGTGTGTCTGTGTGTACAGGGCTGTGTCTCTGTGTGTGCAGGGCTGTGTGTCTCTGTGTGTACAGGGCTGTGTCTCTGTGTGTGCAGGGCTGTGTCTCTGTGTGTGTGTGTCTCTGTGTGTGCAGGGCTGTGTCTCTGTGTCTGTGTGTCTCTGTGTGTGCAGGGCTGTGTCTCTGTGTCTCTGTGTGTGCAGGGCTGTGTCTCTGTGTGTGTCTCTGTGTGTGTCTCTGTGTCTCTGTGTGTGCAGGGCTGTGTCTCTGTGTGTGTCTGTGTGTCTCTGTGTGTGTCTCTGTGTGTGCAGGGCTGTGTCTCTGTGTGCAGGGCTGTGTGTCTCTGTGTGTGCAGGGATGTGTGTCTCTGTGTGTCTCTGTGTGTGCAGGGCTGTGTCTCTGTGTGTGCAGGGCTGTGTCTCTGTGTGTACAGGGCTGTGTCTCTGTGTGTACAGGGCTGTGTGTCTCTGTGTGTCTCTGTGTGTATAGGGCTGTGTGTCTCTGTGTGTGCAGGGCTGTGTCTCTGTGTGTGCAGGGCTGTGTCTCTGTGTGTACAGGGCTGTGTGTTTCTATGTGTCTCTGTGTGTATAGGGCTGTGTGTCTCTGTGTGTGCAGGGCTGTGTGTCTCTGTGTTTCTGTGTGTGCAGGGCTGTGTGTCTCTGTGTGTGCAGGGCTGTGTGTCTGTGTGTCTCTGTGTGTGCAGGGCTGTGTGTCTCTGTGTGTGCAGGGCTGTGTGTCTGTGTCTCTGTGTGTGCAGGGTTGTGTGTCTCTGTGTCTGTGTGTCTCTGTGTGTGCAGGTCTGTGTCTCTGTGTGTGCAGGGCTGTGTGTCTCTGTATGTGCAGGGCTGTGTGTCTCTGTGTGTGCAGGGCGGTGTGTGTCTCTGTGTCTCTGTGTGTGCAGGGCTGTGTGTCTCTGTGTGTGTCTCTGTGTCTCTGTGTGCGCAGGGCGGTGTGTCTCTGTGTGCGCGCATGGCCGTGCTGTGCCCAGGCTGGGCCCTGGTAGTCCTCGGCACGCTGAGTGTCGCCTCGGGGGTGGTCGCCTTCTTCCCAGGCCTGAGCCTGCAGCTGCAGGCCTACGTGGCGTGGAGCAGCCGCGTGGCCTGCCCCGTGTGGGCCGGCCTGCTGGTGGGGCCTCTCACTCACCACGCTCACCACGCACGACTCACCACGCTCACCATGCGCGACTCACCACTCACAACTCACCACGCTCACCACACTCACCATGCACAACTCACCACTCACAACTCACCACGCTCACCACACTCACCACGCTCACCATGCACAACTCACCACTCACAACTCACCACTCACAACTCACCACGCTCACCATGCACAACTCACCACGCTCACCACGCTCACCATGCACAACTCACCACTCACAACTCACCACGCTCACCACACTCACCACGCTCACCACGCTAAACTCACCACACTCACCACGCTCACCATACGCGACTCACCACGCTCACTACGCAAAACTCACCACGCTCACCATGGTGCCGATTACGGTGGTGTTGGTGGTAAACAAGAGGGGGATGATGGTGTTGATGATGTTGTTGGTGATGTTGTTGGTGTTGATGTTGATGGTGTTGATGTTGATGGTGTTGGTGATGATGGTGTTGATGTTGTTGGTGATGTTGTTGGTGATGATGGTGTTGATGATGGTGTTGGTGTTGTTGATGGTGTTGGTGATGGTGTTGGTGTTGTTGGTGATGTTGATGGTGTTGGTGATGATGATGGTGTTGGTGATGATGATGGTGTTGATGATGTTGTTGGTGATGTTGTTGGTGATGATGGTGTTGTTGATGGTGTTGGTGATGTTGATGGTGTTGGTGATGGTGTTGGTGATGTTGATGATGTTGTTGGTGATGTTGATGATGGTGTTGGTGATGGTGTTGGTGATGTTGATGATGTTGTTGGTGATGTTGGTGATGTTGTTGGTGATGTTGATGGTGTTGGTGATGTTGATGGTGTTGTTGGTGATGTTGATGGTGTTGGTGATGTTGATGGTGTTGTTGGTGATGTTGATGGTGTTGGTGATGATGATGGTGTGTTGGTGATGATGATGGTGTTGGTGATGTTGATGGTGTTGGTGATGGTGTTGGTGATTATGATGATGGTGTTGGTGATGTTGGTGTTGGTGATGTTGATGGTAGTGACGTGGGTGCTGATGGTGTTGGTGATGATGATGGTGTTGGTGATGTTGATGGTGTTGGTGATGTTGATGGTGTTGGTGATGATGATGGTGTTAGTGATGATGGTGTTGGTGATGATGGTGTTGGTGATGATGGTGTTGGTGATGATGATGGTGTTGGTGATGTTGATGGTGCTGATGATGGTGTTGGTGATGATGGTGATGGTGTTGGTGATGTAGATGGTGTTGGTGATGATGGTGTTGGTGATGTTGATGGTAGTGACGTGGGTGCTGATGATGGTGTTGTTGATGGTAGTGACGTGGGTGCTGATGATGGTGTTGGTGATGCTGATGGTAGTCACGTGGGTGATGGTGATGATGATGGTGGTGATGTTGATGGTAATGACGTGGGTGATGTTGATGGTAGTGACGTGGTGATGATGATGGTAGTGACGTGGGTGATAATGATGGTAGTCACGTGGGTGATGATGATGGTAGTCACGTGGGTGATGTTGGTGTTAGTCACGTGGGTGATGATGATGGTAGTCACGTGGGTGATGGTAGTCACGTGGGTGCTGATGATGGTAGTCACGTGGGTGCTGATGATGGTAGTCACGTGGGTGATGATGGTAGTCACGTGGGTGATTTTGATGGTGTTGGTGATGGTGATGATGGTAGTCACGTGGGTGATGTTGATGGTAGTCACGTGGGTGCTGATGATGGTAGTCACGTGGGTGATGTTGATGGTAGTCACGTGGGTGCTGATGATGGTAGTCACGCGGGTGATGTTGATGTTAGTCACGTGGGTGCTGATGATGGTGATGGTAGTCACGTGGGTGATGGTAGTCACGTGGGTGATGTTGATGTTGCTGGTAGTCACGTGGGTGCTGATGATGGTGATGGTAGTCACGTGGGTGATGTTGATGGTAGTCACGTGGGTGCTGATGATGGTGATGGTAGTCACGTGGGTGATGGTAGTCACGTGGGTGATGTTGATGGTAGTGACGTGGGTGATGTTGATGGTGTTGGTGATGATGGTAGTCACGTGGGTGATGTTGATGTTGATGGTAGTGACGTGGGTGCTGATGATGGTGTTGGTGATGCTGATGGTGATGGTAGTCACGTGGGTGATGGTGATGATGGTGTTGGTGATGATAATGGTGGTGATGTTGATGGTGATGGTAGTGACGTGGGTGATGTTGATGGTAGTCACGTGGGTGCTGATGGTGTTGATGATGTTGATGGTAGTCACGTGGGTGCTGTTGATGTTAGTCACGTGGGTGATGATGATGGTAGTCACGTGGGTGCTGATGATGGTGATGGTAGTCACGTGGGTGATGTTGATGGTAGTCACGTGGGTGATGTTGATGGTAGTCACGTGGGTGCTGATGATGGTGATGGTAGTCACGTGGGTGATGTTGATGGTGATGTTAGTCACGTGGGTGATGATGATGGTAGTCACGTGGGTGCTGTTGATGTTAGTCACGTGGGTGATGTTGATGGTAGTCACGTGGGTGCTGATGATGGTGATGGTAGTCACGTGGGTGATGTTGATGGTGATGTTAGTCACGTGGGTGATGATGATGGTAGTCACGTGGGTGCTGATGATGGTAGTCACGTGGGTGATGTTGATGGCGATGTTGATGGTAGTCACGTGGGTGCTGATGGTGTCGTCTGCAGGCCGTGTGCGCTGGCGCTGTCACTGTGAGATCCGGGCTCAGGAAGCGGACACGTTCACTGGTGAAACACCATCACCACCATCACCATCATCACTACCATTACCATCACTACCATCACTATCACCACCACCATCATCATCATCGGCATCACTATCACTATCATCACTATCACCATCACCACCATCATCACCACCATCATCATCATCATCATCACTACCATCATCACCACTATCACCACCATCATCACTATCACCATTATCACCACCATCATCACTATCACCATCACTATCACCACCATCATCACCACCATCATCATCACTACCATCATCATCACTATCACCACTATCACCACCATCATCACTATCACCATCACCACCATCATCACCATCATCACCACCATCATCATCATCACTACCATCATCACCACTATCACCATCACTATCACCACCATCATCACTATCACCATTATCACCACCATCATCACTATCACCATCACTATCACCACCATCATCACCACCATCATCATCACTACCATCATCATCACTATCACCACTATCACCACCATCATCACTATCACTACCACCACCATCACCACCATCATCACCACCATCACCACCATTACCACCATCATCACTATCACTACCACCACTACCACCACCATCACCACCATCATCATCACTACCATCATCACTATCACCATCACTACCACCACTATCACCACCATCATCACTATCACTACCACCATCATCATCACTACCATCACTATCACCACCATCACCACCATCATCACCACCATCACCACCATCATCACCATCACCACCATGACCACCACCACCACCACCACCATCATCATCACCACCATCATTACCACCATCATTACCACCACCACCATCACCACCACCATCACCATCACCACCATCACCATCACCACCACCATCACCACCACCACCATCACCACCACCACCATCATCACCACCACCACCACCATCACCACCACCACCATCACCACCATCACCACCACAATCACCACCACAATCACCACCATCACCACCATCATCACCACCACCATCACCACCACCACCATCACCACCATCATCATCACTATCACTACCACCACCATCACCACCATCATCATCATCACTATCACAATCACTACCACCACTATCACCACCATCATCACTATCACCATCACTATCACTACCACCACCATCATCATCACTACCATCACTATCACTATCACCACCATCACTATCACCACCATCATCACCATCATCACCACCATCACCACCATCATCACCACCATCACCACCATCATCACCACCACCACCATCACCACCATCACCACCACCACCATCACCACCACCACCATCACCACCACCATAATCACCACAATCACCACCATCACCACCACCATAATCACCACAATCACCACCACCACAATCACCACCATCACCACCACCACCATCATCATCACCACCACCATCATCACCACCACAACCACCATCACCACCACCATCATCACCACCACCACCATCACCACCACCACCACTGTCCCCGTTGTCCCACCGCCCCACGCAGGCCGAGGCTTCGTGCGCTCTCTGCGTGCTGAGCGCGGCTGCCAGCGTCCCCCACCTGTCCCTGGCCCTCTCCTCGCTGCTCATGGGCCCCCTGTGCCGCTACTCGCACGCCGGCGTGGCCGGGACCGCCTACCTGGGCCAGGCCGTGCGGTGGCCCTACCCCTACGCTCTGTGGCAGGTGCCGACACGCGCAGAAATACTCACCACCGGCTCGCCGAGAGAACGCGACGCCGCTCACCACGAGGCTCACCACTCACCACGACACTCACCACTCACCACGACTCTCACCACCACGCCACTCACCACGAGGCTCACCACTCACCACGACTCTCACCACTCACCACGACTCTCACCACCACGCCACTCACCACGAGGCTCACCACTCACCACGACTCTCACCACTCACCACGACTCTCACCACCACGCCACTCACCACGAGGCTCACCACTCACCACGAGGCTCACCACTCACCACGACTCTCACCACTCACCACGAGGCTCACCACTCACCACGGCCCTCACCACTCACCACGACTCTCACCACTCACCACGACTCTCACCACTCACCACGACACTCGCCACTCACCACGACACTCACCACGACTCTCACCACTCACCACGACTCTCACCACTCACCACGAGGCTCACCACTCACCACGACTCTCACCACTCACCACGACACTCACCACGACTCTCACCACTCACCACGAGGCTCACCACTCACCACGACTCTCACCACTCACCACGGCCCTCACCACTCACCACGACTCTCACCACTCACCACGACTCTCACCACTCACCACGACACTCGCCACTCACCACGACACTCACCACGACTCTCACCACTCACCACGACTCTCACCACTCACCACGAGGCTCACCACGACTCTCACCACTCACCACGACACTCACCACGACTCTCACCACTCACCACGAGGCTCACCACTCACCACGGCCCTCACCACTCACCACGACTCTCACCACTCACCACGACTCTCACCACTCACCACGACACTCGCCACTCACCACGACACGCACCACGACTCTCACCACTCACCACGACTCTCACCACTCACCACGAGGCTCACCACTCACCACGACTCTCACCACTCACCACGACACTCACCACGACTCTCACCACTCACCACGAGGCTCACCACTCACCACGACTCTCACCACTCACCACGGCCCTCACCACTCACCACGACTCTCACCACTCACCACGAGGCTCACCACTCACCACGACACTCGCCACTCACCACGACACTCACCACGACTCTCACCACTCACCACGAGGCTCACCACTCACCACGACACTCGCCACTCACCACGACACTCACCACGACTCTCACCACTCACCACGAGGCTCACCACTCACCACGCCGCTCACCACTCAGCCGGTCGGCACTCGTTACCGGTAAAGGACTCTCACGACGCAAGCACACCTGTCCACCCCACGTCCACCACACGTCCACCCCGCCTCCACCCCGCCTCCACCCCACGTCCACCCTGCGTCCACCCCATGTCCACCCCGTGTCTCTCTCCCCCCACTCCCCGCGTCCACCCCACGTCCACCCCACGTCCACCCCACGTCCCTCTCCCCCCACTCCCCACGTCCACCCGGCGTCTCTCTCCCCCCACTCCCCGCGTCCACCCCGCGTCCACCCCACGTCTCTCTCCCCCCACTCCCCACGTCCCTGTCCCCCCACTCCCCGCGTCCACCCCACGTCCACCCCACGTCTCTCTCCCCCCACTCCCCGCGTCCACCCCGCGTCCACCCCACGTCTTTCTCCCCCCACTCCCCACGTCCCTGTCCCCCCACTCCCCGCGTCCACCCCGCGTCCACCC
Source organism: Petromyzon marinus (assembly GCF_048934315.1). Lineage (NCBI taxonomy): Eukaryota > Metazoa > Chordata > Hyperoartia > Petromyzontiformes > Petromyzontidae > Petromyzon > Petromyzon marinus. Next base: position 616,996 of record NW_027423135.1, read on the forward strand.
CACGTCCCTGTCCCCCCACTCCCCACGTCTCTCTCCCCCCACTCCCCACGTCCACCCCACGTCCACCCCACGTCCACCCCACGTCCCTGTCCCCCCACTCCCCACGTCTCTCTCCCCCCACTCCCCACGTCCACCCCACGTCCACCCCACGTCCACCCCACGTCCCTCTCCCCCCACTCCCCACGTCCACCCCACGTCTCTGTCCCCCCACTCCCCACGTCCCTGTCCCCCCACTCCCCGCGTCCACCCCACGTCCCTCTCCCCCCACGTCCACCCCACGTCCCTCTCCCCCCACGTCCACCCCACGTCCCTCTCCCCCCACGTCCACCCCACGTCCCTCTCCCCCCACTCCCCACGTCCACCCCACGTCTCTGTCCCCCCACTCCCCACGTCCCTGTCCCCCCACTCCCCGCGTCCACCCCACGTCCCTCTCCCCCCACGTCCACCCCACGTCCCTCTCCCCCCACGTCCACCCCACGTCCCTCTCCCCCCACGTCCACCCCACGTCCCTGTCCCCCCACTCCCCACGTCCCTGTCCCCCCACTCCCCACGTCCCTGTCCCCCCACTCCCCACGTCCCTGTCCCCCCACTCCCCACGTCTCTCTCCCCCCACTCCCCACGTCCACCCCACGTCCACCCCACGTCCCTGTCCCCCCACTCCCCACGTCTCTCTCCCCCCACTCCCCACGTCCACCCCACGTCCACCCCACGTCCCTGTCCCCCCACTCCCCACGTCTCTCTCCCCCCACTCCCCACGTCCACCCCACGTCCACCCCACGTCCCTCTCCCCCCACTCCCCACGTCCACCCCACGTCCCTGTCCCCCCACTCCCCACGTCCCTGTCCCCCCACTCCCCACGTCCCTGTCCCCCCACTCCCCACGTCCCTGTCCCCCCACTCCCCACGTCGCTCTCCCCCCACTCCCCGCGTGCCAGGAGACAAGGACGTTCTGTGTGGAGCCCCTGGGGGCCGAGTGGCAGCACCTGGCCCTGCAGGTGCTGGACGTGGCCCTGTCCAGCTCCGAGCTCGCGCTGGCGATCACCGCCGGCGTCTCCCAGGGGCGCCGCCTGGTCGCCTCACGGGTACCACAGCCCCTACAGAGTCTGTCTGTCTGACTGTCTGTCTGACTGTCTATCTAGAGTGTCTGTCTGAGTGTCTAGAGTGTCTGTCTGACTGTCTAGAGCGTCTGTCTGACTGTCTAGATCGTCTCCCAGGGGCGCCGCCTGGTCGCCTCACGGGTACCACAGCCCCTACAGAGTCTGTCTGTCTGACTGTCTGACTGTCTGTCTATCTAGAGTGTCTGTCTGACTGTCTAGAGCGTCTGTCTGACTGTCTAGAGCGTCTCCCAGGGGCGCCGCCTGGTCGCCTCACGGGTACCACAGCCCCTACAGTCTGTCTGTCTGTTTGTCTATCTAGAGTGTCTGTCTGACTGTCTATCTAGAGTGTCTGTCTAGAGTGTCTGTCTAGAGTGTCTATCTAGAGTGTCTGTCTGACTGTCTGTCTGACTGTCTATCTAGAGTGTCTGTCTGACTGTCTATCTAGAGTGTCTGTCTGACTGTCTGTCTAGAGTGTCTGTCTGACTGTCTATCTAGAGTGTCTGTCTGACTGTCTGTCTGACTGTCTATCTAGAGTGTCTGTCTGACTGTCTATCTAGAGAGTCTGTCTGAGTGTCTAGAGCGTCTCCCAGGGGCGCCGCCTGGTCTCCTCACGGGTACCACAGCCCCTACAGTCTGTCTGTCTGTCTAGAGTGTCTGTCTGAGTGTCTATCTAGAGTGTCTGTCTAGAGTGTCTGTCTAGAGTGTCTATCTAGAGTGTCTGTCTGACTGTCTGTCTGACTGTCTATTTAGAGTGTCTGTCTGACTGTCTATCTAGAGTGTCTGTCTGACTGTCTGTCTAGAGTGTCTGTCTGACTGTCTATCTAGAGTGTCTGTCTGACTGTCTATCTAGAGTGTCTGTCTGACTGTCTATCTAGAGTGTCTGTCTGACTGTCTGTCTAGAGTGTCTGTCTGACTGTCTATCTAGAGTGTCTGTCTGACTGTCTGACTGTCTATCTAGAGTGTCTGTCTGACTGTCTATCTAGAGAGTCTGTCTGAGTGTCTAGAGCGTCTCCCAGGGGCGCCGCCTGGTCTCCTCACGGGTACCACAGCCCCTACAGAGTCTGTCTGTCTATCTAGAGTGTCTATCTAGAGTGTCTGTCTAGAGTGTCTGTCTAGAGTGTCTATCTAGAGTGTCTCTCTGACTGTCTGTCTGACTGTCTATCTAGAGTGTCTGTCTGACTGTCTATCTAGAGTGTCTGTCTGACTGTCTGTCTAGAGTGTCTGTCTGACTGTCTATCTAGAGTGTCTGTCTGACTGTCTATCTAGAGTGTCTGTCTGACTGTCTATCTAGAGTGTCTGTCTGACTGTCTGTCTAGAGTGTCTGTCTGACTGTCTATCTAGAGTGTCTGTCTGACTGTCTGTCTGACTGTCTATCTAGAGTGTCTGTCTGACTGTCTATCTAGAGAGTCTGTCTGAGTGTCTAGAGCGTCTCCCAGGGGTGCCGCCTGGTCGCCTCACGGGTACCACAGCCCCTACAGTCTGTCTGTCTGACTGTCTGTCTAGAGTGTCTGTCTGAGTGTCTATCTAGAGTGTCTGTCTGAGTGTCTATCTAGAGTGTCTGTCTGAGTGTCTAGAGCGTCTCCCAGGGGCGCCGCCTGGTCGCCTCACGGGTACCACAGCCCCTACAGTCTGTCTGTCTGTCTAGAGTGTCTGTCTGAGTGTCTATCTAGAGTGTCTGTCTGAGTGTCTATCTAGAGTGTCTGTCTGAGTGTCTAGAGCGTCTCCCAGGGGCGCCGCCTGGTCGCCTCACGGGTACCACAGCCCCTACAGTCTGTCTGTCTGAGTGTCTATCTAGAGTGTCTGTCTGAGTGTCTATCTAGAGTGTCTGTCTGAGTGTCTAGAGTGTCTGTCTAGAGTGTCTATCTAGAGTGTCTGTCTGAGTGTCTATCTAGAGTGTCTGTCTGAGTGTCTATCTAGAGTGTCTGTCTGAGTGTCTAGAGCGTCTCCCAGGGGAACCGGCTGGTCTCCTCACGGGTACCACAGCCCCTACAGAGTCTGTCTGTCTGTCTATCTAGAGTGTCTGTCTGACTGTCTAGAGTGTCTGTCTGAGTGTCTATTTAGAGTGTCTGTCTGAGTGTCTAGAGCCTCTCCCAGGGGCACCGGCTGGTCGCCTCACGGGTACCACAGCCCCTACAGAGTCTGTCTGACTGTCTGTCTGAGTGTCTATCTAGAGTGTCTGTCTGACTGTCTATCTAGAGTGTCTGTCTGAGTGTCTAGAGCGTCTCCCAGGGGAACCGGCTGGTCTCCTCACGGGTACCACAGCCCCTACAGAGTCTGTCTGTCTGTCTATCTAGAGTGTCTGTCTGACTGTCTAGAGTGTCTGTCTGAGTGTCTATCTAGAGTGTCTGTCTGAGTGTCTAGAGCGTCTCCCAGGGGCACCGGCTGGTCGCCTCACGGGTACCACAGCCCCTACAGAGTCTGTCTGTCTGTCTATCTAGAGTGTCTGTCTGACTGTCTAGAGTGTCTATCTAGAGTGTCTGTCTGAGTGTCTAGAGCGTCTCCCAGGGGCACCGGCTGGTCGCCTCACGGGTACCACAGCCCCTACAGAGTCTGTCTGACTGTCTGTCTATCTAGAGTGTCTGTCTGACTGTCTAGAGTGTCTGTCTGAGTGTCTAGAGTGTCTGTCTGTCTATCTAGAGTGTCTGTCTGTCTATCTAGAGTGTCTGTCTGTCTGAGTGTATAGAATATCTGTCTGACTGTCTGTCTGAGTGTCTAGCTAGAGAGTCTGTCTGAGTGTCTAGAGTGTCTGTCTGAGTGTCTATCTAGAGCGTCTGTCTGAGTGTCTAGAGCGTCTGTCTGAGTGTCGGCGTCTCCCAGGGGCGCCGCCTGTTCTCCTCACGGGTGCCACAGCCCCTACTGAGTCTGTCTGACTGTCTGTCTATCTAGAGTGTCTGTCTGTCTATCTAGTGTCTGTCTGAGTGTCTAGAGTGTCTGTCTATCTAGAGTGTCTGTCTGAGTGTCTATCTAGAGAGTCTGTCTGTCTAGAGCGTCTCCCAGGGGCGCCGCCTGTTCTCCTCACGGGTACCACAGCCCCTACTGAGTCTGTCTGACTGTCTGTCTATCTAGAGTGTCTGTCTATCTAGAGTGTCTGTCTGAGTGTCTATCTAGAGAGTCTGTCTGTCTAGAGCGTCTCCCAGGGGCGCCGCCTGTTCTCCTCACGGGTACCACAGCCCCTACAGAGTCTGTCTGTCTAGAGTGTCTATCTAGAGTGTCTGTCTGTCTATCTAGAGTGTCTGTCTGTCTGACTGTCTAGAGCGTCTGTCTGACTGTCTAGAGCGTCTGTCTGACTGTCTAGAGCGTCTGTCTGAGTGTCTAGAACGTCTGTCTGTCTGAGTGTCTATCTAGAGTGTCTATCTAGAGTGTCTGTCTGAGTGTCTAGAGCGTCTGTCTGACTGTCTAGAGCGTCTGTCTGTCTAGAGGGTCTGTCTGTCTAGAGTGTCTGTGTGACTGTCTAGAGTGTCTGTCTGTCTCTCTAGCGCGTCTGTCTGAGTGTCTAGAGCGTCTGTCTGAGTGTCTAGAGCGTCTGTCTGAGTGTCTAGACTCTAGAGCGTCTGTCTGAGTGTCTAGAGCGTCTGAGTGTCTAGAGCGTCTGTATGAGTGTCTAGACTGTCTGTCTGAGTGTCTAGAGCATTTGTCTGTCTACGTGATCTAGACGCAACATTCATATCTACGTGATCTAGACGCAACATTCATATCTACACGATCTAGAAGCAACATTCATATCTACGTGATCTAGACGCAACATTCATATCTACGTGATCTAGACACAACATTCATATCTACGTGATCTAGACGCAACATTCATATCTACGTGATCTAGACGCAACATTCATATCTACGTGATCTAGACACAACATTCATATCTACGTGATCTAGACGCAACATTCATATCTACGTGATCTAGACGCAACGTTCATATCTACGTCATCTAGACACAACATTCATATCTACGTGATCTAGACGCAACATTCATATCTACGTCATCTAGACGCAACATTCACATCTACGTGATCTAGAGGCAACATTCACATCTACGTGATCTAGACGCAACATTCATATCTACGTGATCTAGACGCAACATTCATATCTACGTCATCTAGACGCAACATTCACATCTACGTGATCTAGACGCAACATTCACATCTACGTGATCTAGACACAACATTCACATCTACGTGATCTAGATGCAACATTCACATCTACGTGATCTAGACGCAACATTCATATCTACGTGATCTAGACGCAACATTCATATCTACGTGATCTAGACGCAACATTCACATCTACGTGATCTAGACGCAACATTCACATCTACGTGATCTAGACGCAACATTCATATCTACGTGATCTAGACGCAACATTCATATCTACGTGATCTAGACGCAACATTCACATCTACGTGATCTAGACGCAACATTCATATCTACGTGATCTAGACGCAACATTAATATCTACGTGATCTAGACGCAACATGCATATCTACGTGATCTAGACGCAACATTCATATCTACGTGATCTAGACACAACATTCATATCTACGTGATCTAGACGCAACATTCATATCTACGTGATCTAGACGAAACATTCATATCTACGTGATCTAGACGCAACATTCATATCTACGTGATCTAGACGCAACATTCACATCTACGTGATCTAGACGCAACATTCATATCTACGTGATCTAGACGCAACATTCATATCTACGTGATCTAGACGCAACATTCATATCTACGTGATCTAGACGCAACATTCATATCTACGTGATCTAGACGCAACATTCATATCTACGTGATCTAGACGCAACATTCATATCTACGTGATCTAGACGCAACATTCATATCTACGTGATCTAGACACAACATTCATATCTACGTGATCTAGACGCAACATTCACATCTACGTGATCTAGACGCAACATTCATATCTACATGATCTAGACGCAACATTCATATCTACGTGATCTAGACGCAACATTCATATCTACATGATCTAGACACAACATTCACATCTACGTGATCTAGACGCAACATTCATATCTACGTCATCTAGACGCAACATTCACATCTACGTGATCTAGACACAACATTCATATCTACGTGATCTAGACGGAACATTCACATCTACGTGATCTAGAAGCAACATTCATATCTACGTGATCTAGACGCAACACTCATATCTACGTGATCTAGACGCAACATTCACATCTACGTAATCTAGACACAACATTCATATCTACGTGATCTAGACGCAACATTCATATCTACGTGATCTAGACGCAACATTCATATCTACGTGATCTAGACGCAACATTCATATCTACGTGATCTAGACGCAACATTCATATCTACGTGATCTAGAGGCAACATTCATATCTACGTGATCTAGACCCAACATTCACATCTACGTGATCTAGACGCAACATTCATATCTACGTGATCTTGCCCCGAACAAACTAAACCTCTTAGGGATAACAACCAGTTTCATCGGCCGCTTTGCCAGAATCGCGAATAAGTCTTCCTGCTCCACGCTCTCAAACGAACGCCCTCGGTGTCTTTTTTCTTCCAGAACAAGGTGCGCAACCACGTGTGGTGAGCTACCACGTGTGGTGAGCTACCACGTGTGGTGAGCTACCACGTGTGGTGAGCTACCACGTGTGGTGAGCTACCACGTGTGGTGCGCTACCACGTGAGGTGAGCTACCACGTGTGGTGAGCTACCACGTGAGGTGAGCTACCACGTGTGGTGAGCTACCACGTGTGGTGAGCTACCACGTGTGGTGAGCTACCACGTGTGGTGAGCTACCACGTGAGGTGAGCGTGGAACCCCGACGAGGAGGAGGGGGGGTGGTGGAGACGCTGGCGTGCGACCCTCCGGACCTACGCTTCAAGTGCTCGTCTCCCACACGTGTCACCGCTGCTACCCCCCAACCCCCCGTCACGCGCACACACACACACACGTATAGTCCGTAGCCGTCAACCCCTGATCAGTGCCCTCCCTACCTTATCACAGACCGATTCAGACCTTATTGGTCACCCCGTGCCCCTTATAAATCTCACCGTTCTCCCTACAAAGTCACTATACACTACACTACTATACACTACACTACTATACACTACAATACACTACACTATACACTACACTACCATACACTACACTACTATACACTACACTACTATACACTACACTACTATACACTACACTATACACTACACTACTATACACTACACTACTATATGCTACACTACTATACACTATACTACTATACACTATACTAGACTTCTATACACTACACTTCTATAGACTACACTACTATACACTACACTACTATACACTACACTTCTATACCATACCTGTCAACCCCTTATCAGTGCCCTACCTTATCACAGTCCAATTCAGACCTTATTGGTCACCCCGTGCCAGTTATAAACCTCAAAGTTCATCCTACAAAGTCACTATACACTACACTACTATACACTGCACTATACATTACACTACACTACTATACACTGCACTACTATACACTACACTACTATACACTGCACTACTAATACACCACACTATTATACACTACACTACTATACACTACACTATACACTACACTACTATACACTGCACTACTAATACACCACACTATTATACACTACACTACTATACACTGCACTACTAATACACCACACTATTATACACTACACTACCTTGTTGCAGACCAACTCGGACCTTATTGGTCCCATCACAAGGGAGAAACACAAATCGCCAAGGAAAGACGTTTGCCTGCATTGAAACGGCTGTACGCATATGGACCTGAACACTCAAGTTTCCTTGTACAAGAATCCGGGGTAAACCGTATGGGTTGACAGCTATGGTATCCATGCAGGACATACATATACAGGTAGTCCCCCCGGCCTACGATGGTCCCCGACTTACGATATTTCGATCTTACTATGGCGATAGCGATATGACAATTGAAAAATATTTTTTAATTTCGCGCGGCAGGCAAACGCAGCAGCGTACAGCGAGGTACGATACTGTAACTTTATCATCGCCATCCTCCTCTTCCGACGACTAAGTTAATACTCTTTGGTTCTATTCGGTAAAGTCACGTAGTAGGTAAAAAAATAAAACGACAAAAAATCACGACGTTTCGGCCACAACACAAGCGGCCTTCATCAGGTGAAGGGACGAGACTGTCTGGTAGGACAGCGCTGGAGTGAAACAGAGCCAAGCTCAGTATTGTAATAAATAAGTTAATGTAGCCATCATCCTAACATCGTTCAAGTATGCAGACGACGGACAGAATCTTGGTTAATATCAGTACAATATGATACGTTACGATACGTTCAATGCATGTATGGTACGTAGCTTTAGCGGTTTAATTTTAGGGTTACCACGATACGCAACGTTACGTTCAATGCATGTTAAGTTTTTTTTAATAGCAGATAGGATTGTTTCCAGAAAAAAAACTTTCGATGAAATTGCAGTTCACGTAGGTAGGCTAAGAATGTACCTTGTTTATTAAACTTTAAATTGTGCTGTGCAATACAGTATTGTAATAAATAAATACATACAGTATATATAGTTTATACAGTACGGTACTGTAAATTGCTCCGTTTTGCTCAATTACCACCAATCTTTAAGACTCCTGGGTAGGCTAGGGCCATTTTTGACTTACGATATTTTCGACTTACGATAGGGGTCGTCGTAATGCATCTCCATCGTAAGTCGGGGACTACCCTGTGTACCGTACAAACGCCGACAACAACACAGCAAATGGCTTCTTGCTGTGACTATCCCACCTGATGACGGAGGCTTGTGCTGCTTCCGAAACGTCGTGATTTGATTAACTTCATTTTTGACCTGCATAACCAAAGAGTAACAACCCCCCTGATTGGGAGTTTAGCGCAAACGACACCACGTCGAGCTAAATCAGAGTTACCTCGTTCTTCAAATATAGATTTGACCTCGATCTCTCGCTCTCTCTCACCCGTCTCTAAAAAAAATAAAAAATACTCACCGATGTTGTCGAGTATGCAGCAAAACCTCGTTATTTCGGTAACCGATTAATACGATTCGGAATCGCTGGTAATTCCGCACGGCCGCGGCTTTTCGGCACGCGCGTGGGCGTGCTGGTAGTTCGCCGTGAGCCGAATCGCCGCACCGGATGGCACCCAATTTCGGCGCACCACGACCAAAAACGGCGACCCGGTGGCGGTGCCGGGGCGCGCCGTGTGGCGAGCGTCGCCGCGATGCCCGTGGCGCTGGACTCTACCTCGTGTCCACCCCTTACATCGAGCAGCAAGGGACCGATCGTACGTAAATCCCCGAGTCTGCGAAACAAATCTAAAGTTTTGGATAGAATTGATTTCGGGGTGTGTGTGTGTGCGTGCGTGCGTGCCCGTCAGTCGACCCGTGGCACCTGCTGGGTCTGCCCAGTGACCTCCTGCCAGCGGGCATTCGACACTTCACGTGGCCTCACGGTGCACATGGCCTGGCACAAGCGTCGTGGTGACGTCACCGCCACTTAGTGGCGAATGGCGGTTGTTGTTGTTGTTGTGTTTCGATGCGTAGGGTGCGCGTTAAGAGTTTGGAAAGCTGATTTGGATTTTTAGTTTTTGTTTTATTGGTGCAGGAGGCACTGAGGAGGGGGGGCGAGTACCGTCGTATATATGTCATTCGGAATACAGTAGAGCCCGGGAGATCGAACGCACCAGAACTCGAACAAAATCGGCGTTCGGACGATTCTTCCCAATATTTTTTGCCCCGGAAACCCAACGAAATTCGGCGGTCGAACGGGGCAATCGCGACTTAAACATAAAACCTGTACACGGCTGAGACGCGTGTGGGCAGCGTGCACGACGCTTGCCCGGGCAAAGGTTTTCCTGCGCGAGAGGCTCAGTTAACACGTAGCTCTCGCCCACAGTGCAGTTACCCGCAAAACGTTGTTCCTCGACTTTTTCGTTGATTTCCTTTATTCGAGTGTTTTTTGGTTTTTACCCGTACACAAAGTTTCTTGTTGTTGTTGTATGATTTTATGCATGCAATTACTGTGAACTTCGTGTGGAAAAAATGCTTTATAATGAGAGGTTTCTTGCGTCTGGAACCAATTGATGTCATTTGCATTCATTCTTATGGGGAAAATGTATTCTGTGTTCGAACAAATCGGTGTTCGAATGGCCTTCTGGAACGAATTAAGTTCCATCTCTGGGGCACCGCTGTTAATCGGAATATTGGATAATTCGGCAAGGCCAGAGCCCCACATGTATCGAATGAACAAGCGCTTTACCGTAAAGTAAAAACTTTTTTTTAGTTTACCAACGTAAGGCCCACTGAGCTATACACAGCAGGCCGTCGATTATCCGCGTGCGATCTCTCCGATCTGCGTATTAACCGCGCGCCTCGCATCTTGACATCAATTCATAACGTGTGGATTTTCTCTCAAGCAGGACGATGTCGCTCAGCTGGCCTGGGAACGCCTGGGAATTCACCCAGGGAGAGCTAGAGTTCTGTCGCCAGGGAAAAGGGACGTCTGGACCGCCACTACTCAAAATGGGGCCGGCAACGCGACCCTCACCAGGAAAAGCCAGTTGGTGAAATGAGCGCGCCAACAATTATTGATCGTTATTCTTGTGGAAACGTTCATCGCGAGCCACAAGGTGCTTGAACCGAACAGATATGTTGCTCCGGTTCGTTCCGACAATCCACGCGATCGCCTCAACAGCACGGTGGTTGCAATGTCTTTACAGCGGCGCGGGGCGGCGTTTGACCGATGTCCGATTGGCTGTGGCTCTGCCGAGCGGGGCGGAGTCTTCTGCGCGCGAGCGGGAAAGTGTCACCGTCCAATGAGCACGCGCATCATCGGTCTGTCAAAAGTGGTTATATTTTAGGATTTTTGAATGATCCGCAGCCACCCTCCCCCCCCGTCATTGCTGCGGATAATCCGAGTCTGCTGTAGCTCTTTTTCAAAAGCAACCTGGCCACAAACGATAGCTCAACAAAATGGAAATGTCCAGCAGCAGCCAAATACCCTTTAAACGAACGTATGCGCGCGTTACAAGTCACGTGACCTTGCATGCCCCCCACGACGACTCTCGGCGGTTACCGTGCCTGTTTTGCGTTGTACAACGCCGGAAAAAAATTGGCAGCCCCGCCCGCCCGCCCCTGTATCTCGAGCGCCTCGAGTCCCGATCCTTGTTCGCCGGACTGCGCTACCGCCACACAGCACCTCTGCGACTGCGCCCGGCTTGACGGACGCCGCCTCCCGCTGACCTGGAGCGACGCGGCACTGCAGTGGAGGGGCGGGTGGCGGGATGGGCGGCGGTGGGGCCGTGCGGAGGAGGCTGCCCACGCGGACACGGGGAGACGCGCGGGGCGGCAAGACAAACACCTCTCACGAATGCACAAACCTCGTGGAAAAAAATTATAGGGTTACGTTCCTGGCACGGCTGAACGGGGGCGTTTGGTATTGACGCGCAGGCGTTTGGTAACGACGCCGTACAGTCGTTGTCATTTTGAAAGGCCGATGCTGCGTGCAACACGCTCTTTGGTTCTACTGGGTAAAGTCACGTAGTAGGTAAAAAAAAATAAAACAACAAAAATCATGATAAAATAAAAAGTTCTCACGACGTTTCGGCCACACCACAGGTAGTAGCCTTCTTCAGGCGAGGGAACAGAACTGTCGGGACGACAGCGCTTCAATGAACGCTGCAGAGATTCGCAGCGACTTTTAGGCTAGGCGGGAGAAGCCGCGTAGGTAAAAAATGAAACAACAACAATCACGGACGCTTCGGCCGCAACACAAGCGGCCTTCATCAGGCGAAGGGACCGGGCTGTCTCGAGGACAGCGCTGGAGCGAAACACAGCCACGCTCGGACCGCGGACCTCTAAGCTGTGTGCGAGGAAACAAGGTGGTGCCTTGACAAAGGAATTAGCATAAAAAATTAGCGTTTGATTGGCCGACTTAGCATGATGAACGGTGTAGAGGTGGTGTACATGAACATGCCGGTTGGCACGGGGGGGAGAGGGGGAGCTTACCTATTGATGGTGTGAAAAGGGAATTTTTAAGAGCTGCGAAAGTTTGGGGTACCACTAACTTGAAAAATATACCGTACCACTGAAAATGAGTTTAATGTTTGCGTGCAACCTTGCACCGTGCAGAGATAGCTGCCACCGGGGGTTCCCCTTGGCTAGACCGCTGCTATTGCTGCCAACGGGTTTGGAATGGTTCCAGCTACGATGTGACGTACGGGGTGCTTTTGAGTCGCTGAGGATTTTAAATGAGGGCCCTGGCGCATGCAAAACCTTATTAAATTAAGGCGGCACTTAATAACACTAACAATTAACATTTGTGAAGTGCCGCATTTCACCCGTAGATCCCAATGCGCCCCATTTGGACAGCAGGACCTGAACAGAGCCTGCAGGATAATCGGCCAAAACAAAGTCGGTCAGTTTGAAGGGGTTGGAAATTTTAAAGATGGGCTTAAAATACGGCCAACAAATCCGGCTGTCTCATGAGCAAAGCGTGGGCCCAGAGCTTGGGGTGCTGCAGCGGCAAAATCCCCGTCACCCCGGCAGCAGGGCCTTGAGCCCCCCCAACCCCCCGAGTCCTCGGAAGATCTCACGGCCATGGTCGGGAGGATACAAACGGATTGGTCCCTGTAAATATTGTGGGGCTAACCCACTGAGTGCATTGTAGGGCAGCAGCAGCAGCAGCAGCAGCAGCGGATAGTTGCGTTCCCCCAAGAACGCCGCGATATGGAAGAGTTGCGTTGTGATAAATAGTACACGATACAGGGTAAAGAGGACGGTCCACGGTAACGCGTGAGATGCGCATGAAGGCCGACCGAAAACTCAGGCGCGTGCGGGTAGCGTCTAGAAGCATCCAGCGGCATCCCCAAGGCCTTGCGCGATGACGCTACGCCGAGGCGGCCGCACGACACGCCGAATCCGACTCGCGCTGCGACGACGTTCCGTTCGCTCGATCGCAACGTGTCCAATTTGCGCTCTGAAAACACGCCGTTGCACGAGTACAGAGCGTAGGTACGTCCAACTTCTTTCGAAGCGTACGTAGCTAATCGGAGATGGTAGCCAGTGCAAAGAAGACAAGAGAACAGGGGGTGTGATGGTGCGTGCGTGCCTGCGTGCTCGCGAAACGGTGGAGGGCGTGACCACTCCAGCAGCAGCAGCAGCTGCGTTCTGCAAAAAAACACAGGGTGCAGCGCAGACCTTGCAAGTGCTTGGGACAAGGGGTGAGCAGACGGCCTCTCCGACAGAACTCGGGCGGGGCGGAGGAAGAGGAGGTTGATGAGGCGGACGCGTCTCGGCGGGGGCCCTGTCGAGACAAATCAACATCCGTGGCGTACAGGCGGTTCACAGCGGCCGCGTCAAGAGACTCTTGAAATGCATGCGTGTTGAACTCCTTTCGCACCACGTACGTGGCCAGCCGCGCCAACCGGAGGCGCGGGGTGAAGGGCAACTAACTAACCACATGAAGCAGTTCTAGAGAAGTGAGTTTTCAATCATGGGCAACACTGATGGAGGCGCTGCTCTGGGGATTCGAATCCATTTTCCAGCCAAAACTGAAGCTGCGAGTGGCCGAGCGAGTGGGCGAACGTGGTGCACCTGCCAGCCATCTCAACCCACGGCACCTGGGTCTGTCCCAAGGCAACCTGGGTCTGTCCCACGGCACCTGGGTCTGTCCCACGGCAACCTGGGTCTGTCCCACGGCACCTGGGTCTGTCCCACGGCAACCTGGGTCTGTCCCACGGCACCTGGGTCTGATCCCGCGACCTCGTGCCAACGGACCTCGTGCCAACGGACAGCGTTCGACACTTCGCGTGATGGCCTGGGGCCTGGCACAAGCGCCATGGTAACATCACTGCCACTTAGTGGCGAACGGCGGCTGTTGTTGTGGGTGTGTGGGTGTGTGGGTGGTGAATTAACGAGCGAGTAGGGGGAGTGTTGGCACGGCGGTTAGCGCTACGCTGCGCTACGAACCCCGCGGCCCGAGTTCGATTCCCGCTCGCGGTCACCAACACCGGTGAGGATTATCGGAAACGTTCCTGGGCATCCTCCCCTAGGTCGACTCAGCCTTAAGTAAGTACCCGGCGCGGTACGTAGTAAGCATCGCTACGAGGTGGACAAAAGTGGGCGGGGCGTGGTGCTGGCCACCCACCTCCTCGTGTGCCGTGCCCCTGCCGGCCTTTGTAGGTGCTGCTCGCTAACAGCACTTGCCCCAACAGTCTGTTAAGGCTACACGGGGGGTCTTTGTCTTGTGAACGAGTGAGTGAAGTGGGTCATCCGCAGGATCTCTCTTCGCTACCCTCCCTCAGCAGCCAGCAGCAGCAGACAGCAGTAGCAGCAGCAGACAGCAGCAGACAGCAGACAGCAGCCAGCAGACAGCAGCAGCAGACAGCAGTAGCAGCAGCAGACAGCAGCAGCAGACAGCAGCAGCAGCAGCCAGCAGACAGCAGCAGCAGACAGCAGCCAGCAGCAGACAGCAGCAGCAGACAGCAGCAGCAGCCAGCAGCAGCAGACAGCAGCCAGCAGACAGCAGCCAGCAGACAGCAGCAGCAGACAGCAGCAGCAGACAGCAGCCAGCAGACAGCAGCCAGCAGACAGCAGCAGCAGCCAGCAGCCAGCAGCCAGCAGCAGACAGCAGCAGCAGCAGACAGCATCCAGCAGCAAACAGCAGCAGCAGCAGCCAGCAGACAGCAGCAGCCAGCAGCAGACAGTAGCAGCCAGCAGCCAGCAGCAGACAGCAGCAGACAGCAGACAGCAGCAGCAGCCAGCAGCAGACAGCAGCCAGCAGCAGACAGCAGCAGCCAGCAGCAGACAGCAGCAGACAGCAGCAGCCAGCAGCCAGCAGCAAACAGCAGCCAGCAGCAGACAGCAGCAGCAGCCAGCAGCAGCAGCAGACAGCAGCCAACAGCAGACAGCAGCAGACAGCAGCAGCAGACAGCAGCAGACAGCAGCAGACAGCAGCAAACAGCAGTAGCAGCCAGCAGCAGCAGCCAGCAGCAAACAGCAGCCAGCAGCAGACAGCAGCAGACAGCAGCAGCAGACAGCAGCAGCCAACAGCAGACAGCAGCCAGCAGCAGCAGCCAACAGACAGCAGCAGCAGCCAACAGACAGCAGCCAGCAGCCAACAGACAGCAGCCAGCAGCCAACAGACAGCAGACAGCAGCAGCAGCCAACAGACAGCAGACAGCAGACAGCAGCAGCAGCCAACAGACAGCAGCCAGCAGCAGCAGACAGCAGCCAGCAGCCAGCAGCCAACAGACAGCAGCCAACAGACAGCAGACAGCAGCAGCCAGCAGCCAGCAGCAGACAGCAGCAGACAGCAGCAGCAGCCAGCAGACAGCAGCAGACAGCAGCAGCAGCCAGCAGCAGCAGACAGCAGCAGCAGACAGCAGCAGACAGCAGCCAACAGCAGCCAGCAGACAGCAGCAGCAGACAGCAGCAGCCAGCAGAAGACAGCAGCCAGCAGCCAGCAGTAGCAGCAGACAGCAGCAGACAGCAGACAGCAACAGCAACAGACAGCAGCAGCAGACAGTAGCAGACAGCAGCAGCAGACAGCAGCAGCAGCCAGCAGACAGCAGCCAGCAGCCAGCAGCAGACAGCAGCAGCCAACAGACAGCAGACAGCAGACAGCAGCAGCGATCAATCTACACCTTGGACACCTCAAGCCCCCGCCTCTTTCTCAATGGCCCCATCTTCTTTCTCTGAGTTTTCAAGTAACACCGAGCTTGGCTCCGCGAGCCTCACATGGTCATTTATGTTTGCGAAATATTGGGCGCATTACAGATTGCACGATTGTTGTTATTATGGCGAGCGGCTGAACGGGTGGGAAACTTGGTGACCAGGTCGACGAGTGGTTACGCAAGTGAATTGGTGGATGAGTGAATTAGTATTTGAGTGGGCGGGTAGGTGAGCTAGCGTGTAAGAGGGTGACCGAGTTATTTGTGCGAGTGGGTGGGTGAGCAGCTATTGTGCGAGTTTGTGGTTGAGAGAATTACCGTGTGAATGGGTCTGTGAGTGAGTTGATGTGCTACAGGGTGAGCGAGTGAAGAATGTCTGATTGCGTGGGAGAAGAGAGTGTGAGTGGGTGAGCGAGTGGATGTGTGATTGGGTGAGCGAATGGATGAACGTGTGATTGCGTGGAAGAGAGGGTGAGCGTGTGGGTGAACGAGTGGATGAATGTTTGATTGAGCGGGAGAGAGGGTGAGTGTGCGATGGTATGCTCACCTGCCCAGAGCGGATGCAGACTCCCGAAACTCCCCACTCAGAGGAATTCCCGGGGAACGGCTTAACAGCTGCAAAATCGTTAGCATCAATGTCATTACCAAACTCATCCACGACCAACTCACCATCATCATCCACTACCACCTCCACCATCATCATCCACTACCACCTCCACCATCATCCACTACCACCTCACCATCATCATCCACTACCACCTCCACCATCATCCACTACCACCTCCACCATCATCCACTACCACCTCCACCATCATCATCCACTACCACCTCCACCATCATCATCCACTACCACCTCCACCATCATCATCCACTACCACCTCGACCATCACCCACTACCACCTCCACCATCATCCACTACCACCTCCACCATCATCCACTACCACCTCCACCATGATCCACTACCACCACCACCATCATCCACTACCACCTCCACCACCATCAACCACTACCACCATCATCATCCACTACCACCTCCACCATCATCATCCACTACCACCTCCACCATCATCATCCACTACCACCTCCACCACCATCAACCACTACCTCCACCACCATCATCCACTACCACCTCCACCATCATCATCCACTACCACCTCACCACCATCATCCACTACCACCTCACCATCATCATCCACTACCACCTCCACCATCATCATCCACTACCACCTCCACCATCATCATCCACTACCACCTCCACCATCATCCACTACCACCTCCACCATCATCATCCACTACCACCTCCACCATCATCATCCACTACCACCTCCACCATCATCATCCACTACCACCTCCACCATCATCATCCACTACCACCTCCACCATCATCATCCACTACCACCTCACCATCATCCACTACCACCTCCACCATCATCATCCACTACCACCTCCACCATCATCATCCACTACCACCTCCACCATCACCATCCACTACCACCTCCACCATCATCCACTACCACCTCCACCATCATCATCCACTACCACCTCCACCATCACCATCCACTACCATCTCCACCATCATCCACTACCACCTCCACCATCATCCACTACCACCTCCACCATCATCATCCACTACCACCTCCACCATCATCCACTACCACCTCCACCATCATCCACTACCACCTCCACCATCATCATCCACTACCACCTCCACCATCATCATCCACTACCACCTCGACCATCATCATCCACTACCACCTCACCACCATCATCCACTACCACCTCACCATCATCATCCACTACCACCTCCACCATCATCATCCACTACCACCTCCACCATCATCCACTACCACCTCCACCATCATCATCCACTACCACCTCCACCATCATCATCCACTACCACCTCCACCATCATCATCCACTACCACCTCCACCATCATCATCCACTACCACCTCCACCATCATCATCCACTACCACCTCACCATCATCCACTACCACCTTCACCATCATCATCCACTACCACCTCCACCATCATCATCCACTACCACCTCCACCACCATCAACCACTACCTCCACCACCATCATCCACTACCACCTCCACCATCATCATCCACTACCACCTCACCACCATCATCCACTACCACCTCACCATCATCATCCACTACCACCTCCACCATCATCATCCACTACCACCTCCACCATCATCCACTACCACCTCCACCATCACCATCCACTACCACCTCCACCATCATCATCCACTACCACCTCCACCATCATCATCCACTACCACCTCCACCATCATCATCCACTACCACCTCACCATCATCCACTACCACCTCCACCATCATCATCCACTACCACCTCCACCATCATCATCCACTACCACCTCCACCATCATCCACTACCACCTCCACCATCATCCACTACCACCTCCACCATCATCATCCACTACCACCTCACCATCATCATCCACTACCACCTCCACCATCATCATCCACTACCATCTCCACCATCATCCACTACCACCTCCACCATCATCCACTACCACCTCACCACCATCATCCACTACCACCTCACCACCATCATCCACTACCACCTCCACCACCATCATCCACTACCACCTCCACCATCATCATCCACTCCACCATCATCATCCACTACCATCTCCACCATCATCATCCACTACCACCTCCACCATCATCATCCACTACCACCTCCACCATCATCATCCACTACCACCTCCACCATCATCATCCACTACCACCACCATCACCATCCACTACCACCTCCACCATCATCATCCACTACCACCTCCACCATCATCATCCACTACCACCTCCACCATCATCATCCACTACCACCTCCACCATCATCATCCACTACCACCGCCACCATCCACTACCACATCACCATCATCAATGATGTGATCACTGAGCGTGTAGTACATGTGTGTCTATACGAGCATACGTGACTGTGTGAGCATGAGTGCATGAGAATGAGTGTGGGGAGCGGTGGTGGTGGAGTGGTTGGCGCCGCCCCGCGCCACAAAGCCAACGACCCCAGTTCGATTCCTGCTCACGACCAATAACGGTGGCGAATATCTGAACCGGTGCCGAGCTTCCCCGAGGTCGAATCAACCTTACGAATTGGTACCAGGTGCGGTGTGCAGTCAACGTCACCGCTGGGGAGACAAAGGCGGCCGGGCGTGGTGCTGCCCACCCACCCCCCTCGTGTGCCGTGCCGGCCTTCATAGGTGCTCGCTAACAGCACTTTCCCCAAAAGTCTGTTGAGGCTTCGTGCGAGTATATATGTGTGTGTGAGTACACGTATGAGTGTGTAACGTGTATACGTACGAGTGCATATATGGGCGTGTACATGTACGTACATGTATCGATGTATGTATGTGTGCGTGCGTGTGTGGAGCAAGTTACCATCTGCACGTATCTCCTCAGCTCCCGTTCTCTTTCCCCTCTCCACTTGTCCCCTCTGCCCTGCGAGCCAACGGTGGACGTGGCGTGGCCGGCGGTGGACGTGGCGTGGCCGGCGGTGGACGTGGCGTGGCCGGCGGTGGACGTGCCGTGGCCGGCGGTGGACGTGCCGGGGATGAACTCGGACACGGTGGGGCTGGTCGTGCGTCCGTTATGGCTGCGGGCGTTTGTTGCGCAAGTGGCGGCGCCGGAGGCGGATGTGGTGACATTGAAGAGGGGCGGAGTGGCTACAGACGAGTCTGTGTTAGGGATAGTCTGGTGTGTAATAGGGACAGTCTGGTGTGTAATAGGGACAGTCTGGTGTGCGTTAGGGATAATCTGGTGTGTAATAGGGACAGTCTGGTGTGCGTTAGGGATAATCTGGTGTGTAATAGGGACAGTCTGGTGTGCGTTAGGGATAATCTGGTGTGTAATAGGGACAGTCTGGTGTGCGTTAGGGATAATCTGGTATGTGTTAGCGATAGACTGGTGTGTAATAGGGACAGTCTGGTGTGTGTTAGAGATAGACTGGTGTGTCATAGGAACAGTCTGGTGTGCGTTAGAGATAGACTGGTATGTGTTAGGGTCAGTCTGGTGTGTAATAGGGACAGTCTGGTGTGCGTTAGGGATAATCTGGTATGCGTCAGCGATAGACTTGTGTGTGTTAGGGACATTCTGGTGTGTGTTAGGGACAGTCTGGTGTGTGTTAGGGACAGTCTGGTGTGTGTTAGGGACAGTCTGGTGTGTGTTAGGGACAGTCTGGTGTGTGTTAGGGACAGTCTGGTGTGTGTTAGGGACAGTCTGGTGTGTGTTAGGGACAGTCTGGTGTGTGTTAGGGATAGTCTGCGGTGCGTTAGGGACATTCTGGTGTGTGTTAGGGACAGACTGGTATGTGTTAGAGATAGTCTGATGTGCGTTAGGGACAGTCTGGTGTGCGTTAGGGACAGTGTGGTATGTGTTAGGGACAGTCTGGTGTGTGTTAGGGACAGTCTGTTGTGTGTTTGGGATAGTGTGGTATGTGTTAGGGACAGTCTGGTGTGTAACAGGGACAGTCTGGTGTGTAATAGGGATAGTGTGGTATACGTTAGGGATGTTCTGGTGTGTGTTAGGGACAGTCTGGTATGCGTGAGGGACAGTCTGGTGCGCGTTAGGGACAGTCTGGTATGTGTTAGGGACAGTCTGGTATGTGTTAGGGACAGTGTGGTATGCGTTAGGGACAGTGTGGTGCGCGTTAGGGACAGTCCGGTACGCGTTAGCCAGAGATGTGCGTGTGTTCTGGACAGGCGCGTATTTGTTGGGGCTCGAGTTGTGCAAATTGCGGATGGACGTGTCCTGGGGGGCTGCGCCGATGGCGGGGCCGAGCGTGGCCGCGGGGCACGCGACGGGGCCGCCCGCGTGCGCGTTGGGGCCGCCCGCGTGCGCGTTGGGGCCGCCCGCGTGCGCGTTGGGGCCGCCCGCGTGCGCGTTGGGGCCGCCCGCGTGCGCGTTGGGGCCGCCCGCGTGCACGTTGGGGCCGCCGGCGTTGCCCGCGCCGTCGCCGGCGGCCTCTGCCGACGCCGTCTCGTGGCGGACGAGGCGAGACAGCGCGAGCGTCGTCTCGCGTCTCCACGTCTCGAGGGCTCGCTTCTCCCAGGACACGCGCTCCGTCTCCGCGCGGACGTTCCCTAGACTGCAGGGGACACCGGCATAGGAAGAAGCACGCGCTCTAACCGGAGTGTCCACGGTCCCCCCGGTGTGTCTTCAATCGTGTCTCCAATCGTGTCTCCAATCGTGTCTCCAATCGTGTCTCCCGTGTCTCCAATCGTGTCTCCAATCGTGTCCCCCGTGTCTCCAATGGTGTCCCCCCGTGTCTCCAATCGTGTCCCCCGTGTCTCCAATGGTGTCCCCCCGTGTCTCCAATCGTATCTCCAATCGTGTCTCTACATCTCCAATCGTGTCCCCCGTGTCTCCAATCGTGTCCCCCGTGTCTCCAATCGTGTCCCCCGTGTCTCCAATCGTGTCCCCCGTGTCTCCAATCGTGTCCCCCGTGTCTCCAATCGTGTCCCCCGTGTCTACATCTCCAATCGTGTCTCCAATCGTGTCTCCAATCGTGTCTCCAATCGTGTCCCCCGTGTCTACATCTCCAATCGTGTCTCCAATCGTGTCTCCAATCGTGTCCCCCGTGTCTCCAATCGTGTCTCCAATCGTGTCTCCAATCGTGTCCCCCGTGTCTCCAATCGTGTCCCCCGTGTCTCCAATCGTGTCCCCCGTGTCTCCAATCGTGTCCCCCGTGTCTCCAATCGTGTCCCCCGTGTCTACATCTCCAATCGTGTCTCCAATCGTGTCTCCAATCGTGTCTCCAATCGTGTCCCCCGTGTCTACATCTCCAATCGTGTCTCCAATCGTGTCTCCAATCGTGTCCCCCGTGTCTCCAATCGTGTCTCCAATCGTGTCTCCAATCGTGTCCCCCGTGTCTCCAATCGTGTCCCCCGTGTCTCCAATCGTGTCCCCCGTGTCTCCAATCGTGTCTCCAATCGTGTCTCCAATCGTGTCTCCAATCGTGTCTCCAATCGTGTCCCACGTGTCTCCAATCGTGTCTCCCGTGTCTCCAATCGTGTCCCCCGTGTCTCCAATCGTGTCCCCCGTGTCTCCAATCGTGTCCCCCGTGTCTACATCTCCAATCGTGTCTCCAATCGTGTCTCCAATCGTGTCTCCAATCGTGTCCCCCGTGTCTACATCTCCAATCGTGTCTCCAATCGTGTCTCCAATCGTGTCCCCCGTGTCTCCAATCGTGTCTCCAATCGTGTCTCCAATCGTGTCCCCCGTGTCTCCAATCGTGTCCCCCGTGTCTCCAATCGTGTCCCCCGTGTCTCCAATCGTGTCTCCAATCGTGTCTCCAATCGTGTCTCCAATCGTGTCTCCAATCGTGTCCCACGTGTCTCCAATCGTGTCTCCCGTGTCTCCAATCGTGTCTCCCGTGTCTCCAATCGTGTCCCCCCGTGTCTCCAATCGTGTCCTCCCCGTGTCTCCGTGCGCTCATATCCTTGCCTTTCTGCGTGGAGTTTATATGGTACGGGTACAATGGGAGGCTGATCGCTGCACCGGGTGCGGTGAAGCGATGGCTCCCTCTGTGATGATGATCTAGTTGATTCCTGCTCAATCAGGAGTTGGTAACTCAACTGCTGAACCTGGGATTGTGCCACTTAGCGGTGGGGCCTTACTACTGCAATGACAATAGAGTCTACCTGCGGTGCGAGTGGACTAGTGGCCGCGGGAGGTAATGACAGGGGAGTCAGCTTGCAGTACGAAGGGACTGGTGGCTACGGGAATGAAGGAGTGGTCAGGCGACGGAAGAGGACGGTAGGGTCCGCCGGTGGAGCAAGCGTCCAGAATCAGCGAGAAGGTTCGGGAAGGGGGGGGGGGTGGCGTGGCCTCAGTCCGTATATAAGGGAGATGCGCGGGAGACTCGGGGCTGTTGCAGTGGGGTCTCCGCCTGTTCGAGCGAACGTGTCTTCAATAAAAAAACCATCTCAAGAAACGCGTGCCAAAGTCGTCTTTGCACTTTCATTCCCACCAAAACTAAACGCATCTACCCGGGCATTTTAAGCAATAAAATACTCCACCTGCACATGAGTGATGATGGGGCAGTTGTGGAGAGAGTGGATGACCTCCCGCACCTGGGTAGTGAGCTCGTGACCAGTACCGGTTTGGCGGCAGAGGTCTTACTCCGCCGAATCAGTCGAGCAGCATTATCCTTTCAACGGCTGTGTAATGCTGCTGTGTGGGATGTTTCCTAGTCTATCGCTCCATACGAAGCTGCAATGGGGAGACAAAGACGGCCAGGCGTAGTGTTGGCCACCTGCCCCTTCAAGTGCCGTGCCGGCCTTCATAGGTGCACGCTTATAGCACTTAACCCCAAAAGCCTGTGTAGGCTACACAGGGGATCTGTGTCTTTGTTTGAGCATGAGCCTATACGTCAGTGTGTGAATGAGGATATACAAGTGTGTGGATAGCTCCCAGTGTCTCCCCCTTGTCTTCCCACGTCTCCCCATGTGTGCCAATGTCTCCGTATCTCTCCCATTTGTCCGAGCATCACCTCGCCTGGTATACAGGAGGTTGTGGATTTAATCCCAACCCTGACGCCCGGAGTTTGCGTGTTCTCCCCTTGG
This sequence comes from Petromyzon marinus, assembly GCF_048934315.1. Classification (NCBI taxonomy): domain Eukaryota; kingdom Metazoa; phylum Chordata; class Hyperoartia; order Petromyzontiformes; family Petromyzontidae; genus Petromyzon; species Petromyzon marinus. The sequence continues at coordinate 640,400 of NW_027423135.1, forward strand.
TCGCGTGGATTTGTTTACGGGTCCTGCGGTTTTTCCCTCCACATTTAGAATAAACTTTCACAGTAAAACCTTGGATTGCGAGTAACTTGGCCTGCGAGTGTTTTGCAAGACGAGCAAAATTTTTTAAATAAATATTAATTTGATAAACGAGCGAGGGTGTTGCAATACGAGCAGTGTACGTGTACACGCTTTGTACTGCCGAGCGTCACATGATCACGACTGATATACGAGTGCTTTGATGTACGAGTGCTTTGATGTACGAGTGCTTTGGATTACAAACGCGTTTCCGGAACGAATTATGCTCGCAATCCAAGGTTTTACTGTATTTGGCTGCTATAAATTTCCGAGTGATAAGCCAATAAATTGAGCTATCATATGCGATAGCCAGCTCCCTTCTGAAAAAAGAGCTATACAACTCAGCGGGCTCAGCTTTAACTTTAACATAGCCATTTCTGTGACCAGCCACAAGCTAATCACTCAGCTATTTCAATGCTAAATTCTATGCTAATTCCTTTGTCAAGGGGTGCCTCTGCGGATGTGTATGCTTTGACTTTAACATAGCCATTTCTGTGACCAGCCACAAGCTAATCACTCAGCTATTTCAATGCTAAATTCTATGCTAATTCCTTTGTCAAGGCGCTCTGTTTCTTCTCACACAGCTTAAAGGTCGCGGTCTGTGCTTGGCTGTCTTCGCTCCAGCGCTGTCCTACCAGACAGTCTCGTCCCTTCACCTGATGAAGGCCGCTTGTGTTGTGGCCGAAACGTCGTGAGAATTTTATTGTCTTATTTTATCAATTTATTATTTTATTCTCATTCTACGTGGTGACTTTACCGAAAGAACCAAAGATGAATCCTTGCAGTCACGAAAGCTTTAAATCGAAATAAAATTTTTGTTTAAATAGTTTTAGTTGAACAACTGATCTCTCCGTGTTACCTCTGCGTCTCCCCTTGCCTCACCGCGCCTCCCCCACCATCTCCCCGCGTTCTCTCGAATCTCGCCGTGTCCGCCCCCCGCTTATCTCACCGTTGCTCGTGCTCCTGTCGCAGCGATCTCATCTCCTCCTCCCGGAGGCGAAGTCTCTCCCGCAGCGAGGCCTCCATCTGCACGGCCCGGTCCCGGGCGGCCTCCTCCATCTGCAGCAGCCTCTTCAGCTCCTCGACTCGAGCGCGTCCACCCCTCTCCACCGCCTCCCTCTCCTTCACCTCACGGTCTCTCTCCTCCTTCAAGCCATCTCTCTCCTCCTTCAACTGGTCTCTCTCCTCCTTCAACTGGTCTCTCTCCTCCTTCAACTGGTCTCTCTCCTCCTTCAACTGGTCTCTCTCCTCCTTCAACTGATCTCTCTCCTCCACCAACTGGTCTCTCTCCTTCACGACAGAGTCTCTCTCCTCCTTCAAGCCATCTTTCTCCTCCTTCAACTGGTCTCTCTCCTCCTTCAACTTGTCTCTCTCCTCCTTCAAACCATCTCTCTCCTCCTTCAACTGGTCTCTCTCCTCCACCACCAGGTTTCTCTCCTCCTTTAACTGGTCTCTCTCCTCCACCAACTGGTCTCTCTCCTCCTTCAAACCATCTTTCTCCTCCTTCAACTGGTCTCTCTCCTCCTTCAACTGGTCTCTCTCCTCCACCACCAGGTTTCTCTCCTCCTTCAAACCATCTCTCTCCTCCTTCAACTGGTTTCTCTCCTCCTTCAACTGGTCTCTCTCCTCCACCACCAGGTTTCTCTCCTCCTTCAAACCATCTCTCTCCTCCTTCAACTGGTTTCTCTCCTCCTTCAACTGGTCTCTCTCCTCCACCACCAGGTTTCTCTCCTCCTTCAAACGGTCTCTCTCCTTCACGACAGAGTCTCTCTCCTCCACCACCAGGTCTCTCTCCTCCACCACCAGGTTTATCTCCTCCACCAACTGGTCTCTCTCCTCCTTCAAGCCATCTCTCTCCTCCTTCAACTGGTCTCTCTCCTCCTTCAACCCAACTCTCTCCTCCCTCAACCCAACTCCCTCCTCAACCTCTGAATCTCTCTCCTCCACAAACTCGGAGCCTCTCTCCTCCCCCTCCACCACCGCCGCCGCCGCCACATCCGAGTCTCTCTCCGTCTCTGTGTCGTGGCTCCGCTCCGCTGCCTGCATCACAATCGAAAGAGGCGCGAAACCCGGAACGTTAACGTGGACTCAACGCGCGCGTTTGCACAGTCAGCGATTCGCAGCAACCGCTGTCTCGGGCTAGGCCACGTTTCGGCTTCAGTTTATTTCAGCTCATTTATTTTGGTACAGCCCCGTGAGCCGTTCGGCTCTTGAATCGGGTGCAACCGCAACAAACCAAAAAAGACAAAAACACGAACAAGAAAAACATCTTAACGTGACTCTGTGACCATCTTCTTTGGTTCTTTCGGTAAAGTCACCACCACGTAGAATGAGAATAAAATAATAAATTGATAAAATAAAATAACACAATAAAATTCTCACGACGTTTCGGCCACAACACAAGCGGCCTTCATCAGGTGAAGGGACGAGACTGTCTGGAGGACATGAAGGCCGCTTGTGTTGTGGCCGAAACGTCGTGAGAATTTTTATTGTGTCACTTTATTTTATCAATTTATTATTTTATACTCATTCTACGTGGTGGTGACTTTACCGAAAGAACCAAAGAAGATGAATCCTTGCAGGCACGAAAGCTTTAAATCGAAACTTGACTACGTGACTTTGTGCAAACAGAAAATCCATGAAAAAAAAACAGCAAAACATTCCTGAAAAAAGCACCGCACACCAACGCCGTGTGGGGCACTTACCCACATCGATGTCGTTGAGAACTGCCCCCTCCCACCCCCGCCACGACCTCCGACACACAACCAAACAAAATCGAATCGTCCGCACGGCGTGCGAGCGTCTGGCAGTGCGCCGATTATTACCGCAGACTCGGCAGAGTCGGGAGAACGATCGTCGCAATCGAAATTTGGCGATTAGATAAGCGACGTGTTTCACTCCAAGTCCCCGCCCCAAACGTACCACTGGCATTTCTACGTACGGTGCGAAATTCTTTCTTTCGCACCGTACGTAGCCAACCGTGCTAATCGGAGGTTGCGGGGAAACGGCAACAACCTAAAACACAAAAAGCAGCTCTAAAGAAATCAGTTTTAAATCCAGATGACGTAAGTGCACAGCTCCGGCGGCTGCCTAATGTCGGAAGGGCGTTCCAGACGGCCGCAGAAGCAGCGCATCTGAAAGCTGCCGCGCTATGGCAGTGGCCGCCTTCGTTCGAAGGCCGAGCCCAAAGGCCGCTCTGCGAGGATGGCGACCGGAGTTCGCGCGATGGCGGTTAATGCCCCGTTGGCGAGGTCGGCGAGGTGTTCCGGTTCCACTGTTGGCAAGCGCTTTGTGAGGCGTAACGAGCGCGGCCTTTGCGACGTGTTCGTCCGGCGACCGGTAAAGCCAATGCAGCTGGCGACCAGCCACGTCACCACACACAGGCCTCCCACTTCGTCCTGCCCCGCTCCATACTTCACCTTCTCCGCTTGCACAGTGGGACTCTGCTCTGTGAGGTGAGCGTCTCTCCTCTTGCAGCACCGCACCACTTGCGCCAGGGTCTGCGGTAAACGCGCGCACGGAAAAGACAAAGGGGGCCGTCGGCGGGTAGCAGCAGCGCCTAGTTCTCTGATGTTCACAGCACACCGCACCCAGGTACTCATTTGAGGCCGAGTCGACCTCGGGGGAGGCCCAGGACCGATTCAGGTTATCGTTACTGGCGTTGGCCGTGAGCGGGAACTGAACCGGGGTCGCCGAAGTTCTTAGCGCCGGCGCCTTAACTGCCACTCTACCGCTCCCCACAAAGACTCCCGGCACAGCCTTAGACCGTTGGGAGCAAGCGATGTTAGCGAGCAGCACCGATGAAGCCCGGCACGGCGCACGAGGCGGTGGGTGGCCAGCACCACGCCCGGACGCGTTTCGGGCCTCTGGGCCCTGGCGCTCAGCGGCCGCGATTAAAAAATTAAATGCGGAAGGCAGAGGACGGCAAAAACCGCGCAGACCTCCCCAGACGGTTGGCTACGTACGTTTGGCTAAGTTCGACGCACATACTAAACTTATAAGCTATTTGTTTTATTTTACCAGGCAAGGCCCACTCAGCTATGCAGCTCTTGTTTTTGGAAGCGACCTGGCCACAAATTAATTGGCTTATCAAGTCTAGATTCAAAGCTTTCGTGACTGCCAGGATCCACACTCTTTGGTTCTATTGGGTAAAGTCACGTAGTAGGTAAAAAATAAAATAACAAACAAAAATCACGACGTTTCGGCCGCAATGCAAGCGGCCTTCATCAGGTGAAGGGACGAGACTGTCTGGAGGACAGCGCTGGAGTGAAAAAGCCACGCTGAGATCACGACCTTTAAGCTGTGTGAGAAGAAACAAAGCGCCTTGACAAAGGAATTAGCATAGAATTTAGCATTGAAATGGCTGAGTGATTAGCTTGGGACTGGTCACAGAAACGGCTATGTTAAAGTTAAAGCATGCACATCCGCAAAGGCACCCCTTGACAAAGGAATTAGCATAGAATTTAGCATTGAAATAGCTGAGTGATTAGCTTGTGACTGGTCACAGAAATGGCTATGTTAAAGTTAAAGCATACACATCCGCAAAGGCACCCCTTGACAAAGGAATTAGCATAGAATTTAGCATTGAAATGGCTGAGCGATTAGCTTGTGGCTGGTCACAGACAGCGCTGTCCTCCAGGCAGTCTCGTCCCTTCACCTGATGAAGGCCGCTTGTGTTGTGGCCGAAACGTCGTGATTTGTTTTGTTATTTTATTTTCACCTACGTGATTCGCTCATCGTTACGTGGAAATTTGGAGCAGCCAAATACCCCGGACAAAAAAATCCATGCAACCACGGGGAGAGAGAGAGACAGACACAAAAACTCCAAATGTACAGCAGGCGAGACAGAAGTGGACCCCCACCCCCCTCCTCACCTCGTCCAGCTGCCTCACCACCACCTCCCTGCGCCGCTCCATCTCCACGGCGACGTCCAGGGCCTGGCGAGTCTCGCGCAGCCTGCTGAGGGCCCAGGCGAGGCGGCGCTGGGCGACGCGGTGACGTTTCCTCTCCCTTGTGGCAGCGGCGGGGAGGTAAAGAGGATGCGATCATCAAGCATCATTGAGGGCGATGACTAACCAGCGATCGCGAATCATTGATTACAGTCAATTCAGTGAGGCACTGGTGGTGCTCATCATCGCCGGTTTACAGCCCTGAGTTGGTGGTGGAAATTTCACGTATCTATGGCGGAGCCTACGTGTAGACTCCCACACACATTGTCGCTCATTTTATCGACCCTGGAGAGAGGGATGATGATGATGATGATGGGCTGAGTGAACCCCCCCAACCAGGATGTGAACTCATGCCCATCCCATTTGTGAGTCGCTCGCACTACCACCGAGTCACACGGCCAACAGCGTAAAAAGACCGCCGGACACGTGAAACGGTACAAACGAGAGAGGCAATATAAGTCAAGGCCGGACAGACGAAATCGGCAGTACAGGCAGGGAAATAAGTCACTCAGTGTCTACCTCAGGGCATAATACAGTTTTTTTGTGTTAGATCGCATCAATAAAAATGTGTCGTTTAACTCGCGACCACCCGACACAGCCAAGATAGTAAGGTTTCTCACGTAAACAGAACGTGCCAGTTAGTTACTAGTACAGCACTAGTGTATAGTGTAGTGTATAGTGTAGTATACTAGTACAGCACTAGTGTATAGTGTAGTGTATAGTGTAGTATACTAGTACAGCACTAGTGTATAGTGTAGTATACTCGTATAGCACTCGTGTATAGTGTAGTGTATAGTGTAGTATACTAGTACAGCACTAGTGTATAGTGTAGTGTATAGTGTAGTATACTAGTACAGCCCTAGTGTATAGCGTGTACTAGTACAGCACTAGTGTATAGTGTAGTATACTGGTACAGCACTAGTATATAGTGCAGTGTATAGTGTAGTATACTGGTACAGCACTAGTGTATAGCGTAGTGTATAGTGTAGTATACTAGTACAGCACTAGTGTATAGTGTAGTGTATAGTGTAGTATACTGGTACAGCACTAGTGCATAGTGTAGTGTATAGTTTAGTATACTGGTACAGCACTAGTGTATAGTGTAGTATACTGGTACAGCACTAGTGTATAGTGTAGTGTCTAGTGTAGTATACTGGTACAGCACTAGTGTATAGTGTAGTATACTGGTACAGCACTAGTGTATAGTGTAGTGTATAGTGTAGTATACTAGTACAGCACTAGTGTATAGTGTAGTATGCTAGTACAGCACTAGTGTATAGTGTAGTGTATAGTGTAGTATACTAGTACAGCACTAGTGTATAGTGTAGTGTATAGTGTAGTATACTAGTACAGCACTAGTGTATAGTGTAGTGTATAGTGTAGTATACTGGTACAGCACTAGTGTATAGTGTAGTGTATAGTGTAGTATACTGGTACAGCACTAGTGTATAGTGATGTATACTGGTACAGCACTAGTGTATAGTGTAGTGTATAGTTTAGTATACTGGTACAGCACTAGTGTATAGTGTAGTGTATAGTGTAGTATACTAGTACAGCACTAGTGTATAGTGTAGTGTATAGTGTAGTATACTAGTACAGCACTAGTGTATAGTGTAGTGTATAGTGTAGTATACTAGTACAGCACTAGTGTATAGTGTAGTGTATAGTTTAGTATACTGGTACAGCACACCGGTGTGTTGGGAGTGTTGGGGAGTAAATCCACAACATTTGTAAACGTTGTGGTTTTACTCTCCAACACACCACAACATTTGTAAACGCTGTGGTTTTACTCTCCAACACACCGGTGTTTGCTGTACTAGTAACGAATTGGTTCACGTTCTGTTTACGTGACAAAACCTTTACCAGTTGGCTGTCGGGTGGTGGCGGCTTTGACGACACATTTATCTTTACGCGATCTGACCCCAAAAAAAGAGATTGTGTTACGGATAATATTGGCCGCGGACGGACGCCTTCTTACGTGTTTAAACCGACTCACCTCAGGGCAGCTGCCCACGGCCCCATCTCCTCCCCGCGCCGCTTCAGGAGGACGAGCAGGAGGTTCACAATCGCCGGCATGCGGTGCAGCCCGCCGCTCAGCATGGCCGCCGCAGAGGCGGGAGGCGGCTGCTGCTGCTGCTGGTGGCGGCGACTCGAGACGCGGGAGACGCGGGGAGACGCGGCGACACGTGGGGGGACCGAGGGAGACGCTGGGACACCGGGGGAGAGACTGCGAGACGCAGCGAGATTAGGGGAGGTTTGCGAGGCCGGAGAGACGCAGCGAGACATAGAGAGGTCGGCGGAAACATGGGAGGTTGGAGAGAGACAGGGAGACAGAGAGTGACCAGAGGAGATACGGGGAGTTAAGGGGATAGCGGGTGAAGAGACAAAAGGGGAGACACCGGGAAGAGGAGACACAAGGAGAGAACAGGGAGACACAGGAAGACCAGGGGAGACACGGGGACCGCAACAGAGACTGGAGACAGAGAGAGATGGAAAGCAGAGGGGAGACGAGGGGGACTCCGGGAGAGCGAAGAGTCTCTGGGGAGAGAGACCCGGGGAGTGGGAGTCCTCTGTGTGCGAGAGAGCGCGCAGACGCTCCGGCGAGGGGTCACTGTCGTGTGCGGGTGAGCGTGGTGCAAGCGAGTGTGCGGGTGAGTGCGTACACGAGTGTTCACTACGTGGTTCAGGTGAACTAGCATGCCAATGTTCGGGTGACCGCTCGTTCAAACCTTCAGCTTCATTGTGAGACGAGTGGGTAAGTGAGCGTTTAGGCAAGTGGGGAGTTGAACAGTCGAGCGAGTGTGTAGGCGAGTATTCAGGCGAGTAGGTGGGTGAGCGTTCATTCAATTGTTCGTGTTCATCGTGAAGTGAGTGGAGAGGTGAACGTGTAGATGAGTGATGATTCAATCCTTCAGCTTCATCGTGAGCTGCACGTGTGGGCGAGTCTCCAGGTGAAAATGTTGGCGAGCGAGTAGGCGAGCATTCAGGCGAGTCCATCGATGCACGTCGATCCAGTCCCATGGCCTCCTCTCCACGTGACTCCATCAGCCGACTCCCAAAATGCACCACCGCTGCCGCTTGCTCCGGGGAATTGTGGGAGCCCAGCGGGGGTGGCTGCCCCCCCACGGAAGACACCGCCATCCGGGCTCGACTGACCAATCAGGAGCCGCCTTGGGAAACCCCGTCAGCCAATGGAAGGACTGGCTTGGGAGAGTGGTTTCCGTGGCGATGGTGGTGGGTAGCTGGGTCTGTGGCGGGAGGGGGATGAGTGGGTGAGCAGCTAGGTGAGTAAATGGGTGGGAGGTGTAGGGGGAGGGTGGGCGAGTGGGTTGGTTGGTGAGTGGGTGAGTGAGCAGTTCAGTGAGTAAATGGGTGGGTAGGTTGGTGAGTGGGTGAGCAGCTCAGTGAGAAAATGGGTGGGTTGATGAGTGGGTGAGTGAGTGGACACGTATGGGTTAGGTTATTGGGCGGGTGAGTGAGTGGTGAGTAATTTGGGTGAAAGAGGGTGGGATAAGCGGGTGGGTGAGTTAGTGGCGGGCTAAGTGATTGTGTGGATGGACCTGAATAAATTGATTTGATTCATCAAATTGATTTATCAATTTATTATTTTATTCTCATTCTACGTGACTTTACCGAAAGAACCAAAGAAGATGCATCATTGCAGTCACGAAAGCTTTAAATCGAAATCTTAAAGTGACTGTGTGTGACTGTGTGCAAAACAGAAAATCCAGGGGGGGGGGGGAGAAAAACCAAAAATCTCAGTGGGATGCAAGTCAAACAACAACAACAACAACCACAAGACAACTTTAGATTAAAGCCGTGAGTTGAACTCCGTGCTACAACAAACACAAACATGGTCAAACCCAAAAAAAAAAGTTTTCGAAATCACCAAAATAAAGCCATGGATGCAATGTAACAGTGATCATAGCATCGGTTAGGATTGCAGAATCGGAATCTTTATTTATACTGCAGGAAGAAGCCCATTAGCTACTAAGGCATTTTTTTTTATCACGTAGAGGGCACGGATCCGAAACGTTACAACAACAAACGCAATAAACAAACGCGATGGGAGTGCAAAGTGTAGGAAGGGTAAATAAATCACTTAAAAATTTAAAAAAACGTTAACTAAACTATAGTTTGTTATTCTTGGTTATTTCGGTAAAGTCACGTAGAAGGGAAACAATAAAATAATAAAAATATAAAACAATAAAATTCTCACGACGTTTCGATTGCAACACAAGCAAATCATCATCAGGTGTGAAAACCACAGCAAGAAACGTCGTGAGAATTGTATTGTTTTATATTTTTATTATTTTATTGTTTCCCTTCTACGTGACTTTACCGAAGAACCATGAATATGAATCCCTGCAGTCACGAAAGCTTTTAATAAAAAAATAAACGATAGTTTGTTATTTTAACAAGCCTACTGGAGGTATTAACCCACCCCCTCTCGTGTGCTAGTGTCGGCCTTCATAGGTGGCGCTGCTACTCACTACCAATAGCACTTGCCCCTACAGTCTGTTAGAGGCTACACGGGGGATCTTTGTCTGTGTCTACCTTCACAGGTGCTGCTGCTACTCGCTACTAACAGCACTTGTCCCTACAGTCTGTTAGAGGCTACACGGGGGACCTTTGTCTGTGTCGGCCTTCATAGGTGGCGCTGCTACTCGCTACTAACAGCACTTGCCCCTGCAGTCTGTTAGAGGCTACACGGGGGATCTTTGTCTGTGTCTACCTTCACAGGTGGCGCTGCTACTCGCTACTAACAGCACTTGCCCCTACGGTCTGTTGTAGGCTATACGGGGGATCTTTGTCTGTGTCTACCTTCACAGGCGCTGCTGCTACTCGCTACTAACAGCACTTGCCCCTACAGTCTGTTAGAGGCTACACGGGGGACCTTTGTCTGTGTCTACCTTCACAGGTGCTGCTGCTACTCGCTACTAACAGCACTTACCCCTACAGTCTGTAGAGGCTACACGGGGGATCTTTGTCTGTCTACCTTCATAGCTGCTGCTGCTACTCGCTACTAACAGCACTTGCCCCTACAGTCTGTTAGAGGCTACACGGGGGCCCTTTGTCTGTGTCGGCCTTCATAGGTGGCGCTGCTACTCGCTACTAACAGCACTTGCCCCTACAATCTGTTAGAGGCTACACGGGGATCTTTGTCTGTGTCTACCTTCACAGGTGCTGCTGCTACTCGCTACTAACAGCACTTGCCCCTACAGCCTGTTAGAGGCTACACGGGGGATCTTTGTCTGTGTCTACCTTCACAGGTGCTGCTGCTACTCGCTAACAGCACTTGCCCCTGCAGTCTGTTAGAGGCTACACGGGGGATCTTTGTCTGTGTCTACCTTCACAGGTGCTGCTGCTATTCGCTACTAACAGCACTTGCCCCTGCAGTCTGTTAGAGGCTACACGGGGGATCTTTGTTTGTGTTGTTGTATACGGCCCTTTTTCCACAATTAATATCCATAAGAATATTTACGGATGCATACACCTAGATTTCTTTTTCCTTTCTTTCGTGACAAACAATATATATATATTTTTTTAATGAATCAAACCAGTAAGCCAGAAACACGAAAAACCAGATGTTGGTCATAAACAGACCATTAAAGAATAAAGAAATAATAAAACTCTCAAGGCGAGGATGTAGCAGCTATCGGCGAAAATCTCCAGATGAACAAGAGTTTGATGGGCCCCTTAGGAAAGGTCCCTCCGAGGTCAGAACACCAAGAGAGCAGACACCAGACGCCAACAGGGTAAATCGTATACATATTCTTTTCCTTATTTTCCAGTAAAACAACAAAAAAATTAAAAGGCAACAACAAGAATAAGATAAAATTAGCGATCCTAACGCTCACTCCAATTAAGAACAGGCCACCAGACACAACAGTGAATTATTATCCAATAATTAATTCGCTATCAAATGATTTTCACCTTTAATACTTTTACTGTTAAAACAAAGCTTGGAGACAAAATACCGAGTCACATCAAAGGTTATCGAGAAGGAATGAGGCGAACGGGCAAACTTACGAAAGAGTTTAAACAATATCCCAAGCAACCCCGACCATCTTTGTCTCTCTCACAGCGCGGAGAAGCAGGAATTACACCTTATCACAAGGGGCCATCTGGAAAAGCCAGCCGTGTTTGATGAGGAGACACACCCCACCCCACACACGGCAACCAGACAAACAAGTTTTAAAGAAATTGCAAAATAACATTAACAATAATGTGTTAACCTTAAACGATATTCCATTATAGAACCTTACAGAACCAAGGGATATGGATTCCAACAATCTGGAAACGGACCTCTTAAACTCAGGATGAAAATTATTTTTCTTTTTAATAATTCCATCATAACATTTCGAACCTCGGTAAACCGAGAGGTGTCGGGAGGACGTAGTTACAAACACGAGTCGTGGCGAACATGGGACCAAATGGTATTTGAGAAATATAAGTCGAAAGTATAAAGAAAGAGGTGCTCCCGGCCACCTTTGTCTTTCCCTGCAGAACGTGATAAAATGCATACGCTCGGAAGAGCATCTTCACTTGGAAATAAATCAAATACTATGAATCACAAGCAGGATCATAACTGTGTATGATAAGATACCAACTGTGATGTGAAATGTTAAACTTAAAAAAAATCTTAACCATTTCTTTGTGCGTCGGAACGCGTACGGAAAAGGGGGGGGGAACCCGCCCCTCTCTCTGGGTGGAGGGATTAGACAACCAGACGCCACCAAGATGAATCGAGGTGTCTGTTGTCTTGATGTTTATGGCTTGAGGAAAGACCCCAACAGAGCCATGTCATAAATGACACACACACAAACATACACACTGACACACGAACCCCCCCCACCACCGACACACGAACCCCCCCCACCGACATACGATCAGATCAAAGATAGCTCCACCTCGTGAGGGGGAGCCGAGAAGGGGAGAGATTTTTGGCATAAAAAGGAGCCGTTTCAGCATTGAAACCAGCTCATCAGCCCTCGGGGCCAACTCATCAGCCCTCGGGGGCAGCTCAACAGAAGAAGACTCATCTCAACTCAGCTCAACAGAAGAAGACTCATCTCAACTCAGCTCAACAGAAGAAGACTCATCTCTACTCATCTCAGCAGAAGACCCGCTCAACTCATCTCAGCAGGAGAGCAGCCATCACCGACGCCGGAAACGTCTCTACAACTCGCCGAATTGGCGAGTGTCGCCAATTGGCGATCCGCTGTCGCTGTTAGCGGCCAGCGCCACCACGAGCGAATCGTGAGCCTGCAATCTACAACCGCCGACGACGGAGCACCAGCGCGCCGCTGCGGGCGTGCTTCTAACGCCGTCTACCAGACGGTCATCTCAGCTACAACAACGCATCTACTCGTTCACCAACGTCCGTCGAGTCCGAACCAACTACTGAAAGAAGAATCAACTGATACGTATGATACACTGCCCCCCACTACACACAAACCAGACGTCTGCTTGACGCAAAGAATCGATTCTGAACATTGGCCTACTCTTACACCACTCACACCATTCAACACACACACACGGGTCATTAACAAAGCCTAAAAAACCTCAAGCCATTGAACCATCCGTGATTGTGGAAACATCGCAACGACCGAGTGAATAATCCATCGTTTTTAAGAGTGTTCATAATTTTTCTCTGTAATATTGTGCTGGGGCTGTACTTCTAACCGCATAAATTACCAACTGACCCATTAACAAGGATTAATTCTTGGCTCCTCACCACGGAGCGCCGCTCGCGGGGATAGAGAGCTTGTTCAACCGGTTCCCTGTCAGGGGTCTGGCCACAATCAATTAAAAGATTGGCCCGAGATAAGGATCTCAAAAGGAAACATCGCCACCCATTGAGTCGCGTTGAGAAGTTGATTAGGAATACTTGAGTCGTTCGTTAATATTTGTCTTTCTGCATAATCTTGCCGGTATCCACGAATGAAATAACGAATTCAAACGCATATTTGTGCCTCCAAGAATAATACCGGTTGGAGTGCCCTGTCAACGAGTAGCGTTGCATAATAATCAGTCATCCTATTGTTAACAACGTGACAATAATTGCATTAAGGGCCGCGCATGATCAGTGACCGAATGCTGTTTTGTGTGACGATTCAAGTAACGAAGCTTTGTGGCCATCGAGTGGTGTTGATAAGGCAATTAGAAGTATTACAGTCGAACGCTTTAAATTCATAATCGTTATGAATCAATGAACGAACATCAACGTGGTACTGTGCTGACGATTTCAAGCATAATAACTTCGCATATCAGAATGTATTAAGGATTGGATACGAATCAAAGACCAAGTGCCGTGTTGTGTAACAATTCAAGCATACGAGTTTGCATATTATAAAGTTAAGGTTTGATAGAATAGTTCGCATGTTTTTAATCTCTCTCTCAACAACCGATCGATTGCGTTACGCGTCGGGAATTAACCACAGGTGCCGCTATCGAGGTGAAACAACGCAATCGTGATGGTATCATGTTAACGCTGTGTTGGAATTCCAAAATCCCGAGATTGAGTTTTCATATTATCCAAAAATTAAAGTTAGCTAGAAATAAAATTGATTAAGGCAGAAGGTTTGCGTGTGATTCTTCCTGAAATTCTGCATAATATTGTTCTGCGTATGAGATCTGAATCTTGGGGACCTATCATAAGCACACTATCACCACACATAATCCATAACACACATAATCCGTAATGTTCAATCGAGAGTAATCGTATCCTTATCGATAATACGGAATTAAAGAGCAGAGTCGAATCGACTCTCTCTCATTCACGCTCACAACGCCTGCGTCACTGCATACGATTAATTGCGTTATTCCAATTCATAACACAATCCTCGTCACCGAGGCTCGACCTGATAATCCATAACGACCTGCATTATCATAACCACGCCCACTCGCATAAATTAATACGATTATCTCTCGAATCAGCATAATTTAGGTGCATAATTACATCAATTAACATAATTTCGGATAAATTATGCAAATCTCAAATTTCATTTAATTTTCATTATTTTCATCAATTTTCATAACACCTATATATACAACATATTGGGCGCGTCGTCCGGGATCTCTCGCAGACAGTTTATGCTTGAATTAAGGAACAAATCACTGTTGTATTAACCAAGGTTTTATGATCTAACGTTGCCCTGTGACTGTAACGGGTGTAAAGCAAACAAAAAACGCACTCTGAAGGGAAATTCCAGAGTAGCAGGGTACAACAAAGACAATTGAAGTAAGATTTTTTTGCTCGAGTCAAACTGACCACATCCTGTGATACAAGTGTTTTTATACGTACTCTGAAGGGAATACCAGAGTCACAGGAGTCGAACTGATGCATTCTGGATACAACTGTTTTGATATGCACTCTGAAGTGAAATTCCAGAGATGCTCGTATTAAGAGTAATTTTTGAGTGGATTGCGGGATATTGGGAACTTGTACCAAAAAGGTCAGGCCGATCTGCTACAGAGCAAACAAATCAGGGAGACACATGGAAGGGGAGCTGTATTGATGACATTGGGACACTGCTTAAGAACTGGATAAAATGGGAGAAAAGCGAACACGATGTAAAAACATCAGGAATAGCTACGCTGAACTCAGACCCTCTCGCACAGACAGACAAACAGAGATTATGGGATGAGGAAAATTTCGGAAAAGAAACAGGTGGGACTGATAACCCCGAAGTCAGAGTGAGACAGAATATCAAAACTAAATCACCAGGAGATTATGTACTAATAACGCGAGAAAGGGCGGAGCCGAAGCTCCGAGGCAACTCTCCAGGAAAACGCACACCACGCACAGACGGCCGACACAAACATCGCGACAGGCACGACGCACCAGACAAATATAAATCAAACACCCCACAAAAACCACCTAAGTATGAGCCATGGGGAAAACAGGAGTCACCGAGCAAAGTTGACCCACGTTACAGGCGCAAAATACACTACAAAAATCATGTTAAGCAACGCCACCGTGATGTTAATGACTCATCCGAATCTGACTCGGATGACGATGATCAACTTTCCGAATACTCGTTCAGTAGTAACACTCTGAACTTGATGGACAAAGCTCTCGTCAGAATTCCCTATTTTGATCCACACAATAAGAACAGGGACATTCACACTCACATCGCAACGGTAGAAGCAGAAGCAATGATCAGGGGTCTGAGGAAAACGGATGAAAAAGCGAGTTTGCTGAAACGCAGCTTGCATGGACAGTCCATATCATGGGTAAAGTCGCTACCATACGAGGTTCGGAACGATTTTAAAAAGCTGAGCCTGGCAGTGATTCGGAAGTTTGGAGAATATTTAACACTGTCTGAGGGATTTAACGCTGCAAAATCTATGACCCAGTGTGCAGACGAGGATCCTCGGGATTACCTCATGCGATTTAAAAGAGCGTACTATGCGGGCGATGTGGATCAGTATCACGAAGGTGACAAAAGGTTCAAAATTATGTTTTTTGGATCTTTGAGTCCAGAGATTACAGAAATTGTGGGAATGGTCTTGAATCCAGAGACAGCCTCCTTAGACCACATAGTGGATCGGGCACACATGGCTTGGCTGTACCGGGCTAAAAACAATGATTTCACAGCACACAGTGAACGGGACAAGGCAACCAGCCTATCAGACGAAAATAAAAAACATGTGAGGCATTTGATGCACGCAGGCCCACAGTGCAGAAAACAAAAAGCACCCACGGATTACCAACATAATTACATACACGGGTGGTCAAATAACAATTACACGAGACAATGGCACGCAGACCAGGAGCGATCGCAGCATGCAGGGACGCGTATTTGCGAGAATCGCAACGTGTGGAGACCACGAGCAAAGTCAGACCAGTGCTCAATTCCACGGCACACAGACCGAGAGCGTTCGCAGCGTGCAGAGACGCGTATTTGCGACAATCGCCACGGGTGGAAGCAAAGAGCAGGACCATATCTTCACCCAATGCAGCGGCACACAGCCGGCCAAAATTACCCACACAGATGGCGAGATAACAATTACGGTCGACAGTGGCACATAGAGAATGGGCGGCCACGACACACAAAGACACATAATCGCGAGAATCACGGCGTGTATAGGCCAAGAGCAGAATCACGCCGATTCCCCATTCCACGATACACAAGGGGCACACATGGCTTGGCTGTAACAAAGAGGGTGACATGGGCACGTGACAAATCGCTCACACTGGTTGAGAGGAAAATGACAGGGAAAGAGGTGTCCGCTGATCTGAAAAAAAAATCACAGCCCTTGGAAAAAATCAAGCAGGCTGGAGGTTACAAACAGAACCAAGAGGGGAACCATGATTGTGGAAAACTAAATGCGCCATGCACACGCTTTGATGTGGTGGGGAACGCGAGAGTCGCTCCCGTGGTGAACACACCTATTGAACAAGGAAAATTAACCATGAAGCGTGATCTAACAGGAAATGATAACCAACAGGATCGGGAGGAGAAACATGCTTGTTTGGTAAATGGAAACGCGATCAATTGTGTCGCAAAATTGCGTGAGAGTACAGTAAAAGTGCCAGGGAAACGCGTTACGGAGACAAAAATCCATGATGGATTGGGGAATGTGTGGAAATCCAGCACACGCAAAAACATGGAATCGAATCGAGGCACGGAATCAGATCGTGGTACGGAGTCAGCAAATCTGCACATGGCTGCGGAGAAGGCAAATGACCCCAACAGTCGAGCACGGAAACTCGTGTTGTGTACTAATCCTGGTGGCGCTCGACATGGCTTCACGCCACATAAACCCACAGGGAAGGCGAGGGATAAAAAAAATTACCGATACGAACCAAGGAACCGTGCTCATTTGGCTAAAGCCATACCGACGATGAACCAAAACGACGATGTGATGATGTTGCATGGAAAGGTCACAGGTTACTCGAAAATACCTGGTCATGAGAAAAATTATTCTGTACTTTTGACCAAACGTGGCCGTAAGGTTGCCAATAACTTGGTAAACATTAAACAAAGAGATGCCAGGAGGGAAACAGTGTACCACCGGGCTCGAAACCGCTATCCAGTGTTTCCCAGGAACTGAAACAAAAATCAAAGCAATAATTGATAAGACCCGATGTAACATGTTGCCTTAATTTTTCTCTTTTTCCTGTTCTTTTATTTTCTTATTTCAAATGTAATCATGCTAAGTTGTGACACGTACGCGCGCGTTGTAAGGAAAAATCACAAACTTGAAGACAATCGATAGTTCATGGTGGAAAAAGGCATTTTTCTTTAATATTAAAAATAACCGGTGGCAGACCACCGATCATTTTTAAAAGGGCGGAATGTTGTATACGGCCCTTTTTCCACAATTAATATCCATAAGAATATTTACGGATGCATACACCTAGATTTCTTTTTCCTTTCTTTCGTGACAAACAATATATATATATTTTTTTAATGAATCAAACCAGTAAGCCAGAAACACGAAAAACCAGATGTTGGTCATAAACAGACCATTAAAGAATAAAGAAATAATAAAACTCTCAAGGCGAGGATGTAGCAGCTATCGGCGAAAATCTCCAGATGAACAAGAGTTTGATGGGCCCCTTAGGAAAGGTCCCTCCGAGGTCAGAACACCAAGAGAGCAGACACCAGACGCCAACAGGGTAAATCGTATACATATTCTTTTCCTTATTTTCCAGTAAAACAACAAAAAAATTAAAAGGCAACAACAAGAATAAGATAAAATTAGCGATCCTAACGCTCACTCCAATTAAGAACAGGCCACCAGACACAACAGTGAATTATTATCCAATAATTAATTCGCTATCAAATGATTTTCACCTTTAATACTTTTACTGTTAAAACAAAGCTTGGAGACAAAATACCGAGTCACATCAAAGGTTATCGAGAAGGAATGAGGCGAACGGGCAAACTTACGAAAGAGTTTAAACAATATCCCAAGCAACCCCGACCATCTTTGTCTCTCTCACAGCGCGGAGAAGCAGGAATTACACCTTATCACAAGGGGCCATCTGGAAAAGCCAGCCGTGTTTGATGAGGAGACACACCCCACCCCACACACGGCAACCAGACAAACAAGTTTTAAAGAAATTGCAAAATAACATTAACAATAATGTGTTAACCTTAAACGATATTCCATTATAGAACCTTACAGAACCAAGGGATATGGATTCCAACAATCTGGAAACGGACCTCTTAAACTCAGGATGAAAATTATTTTTCTTTTTAATAATTCCATCATAACATTTCGAACCTCGGTAAACCGAGAGGTGTCGGGAGGACGTAGTTACAAACACGAGTCGTGGCGAACATGGGACCAAATGGTATTTGAGAAATATAAGTCGAAAGTATAAAGAAAGAGGTGCTCCCGGCCACCTTTGTCTTTCCCTGCAGAACGTGATAAAATGCATACGCTCGGAAGAGCATCTTCACTTGGAAATAAATCAAATACTATGAATCACAAGCAGGATCATAACTGTGTATGATAAGATACCAACTGTGATGTGAAATGTTAAACTTAAAAAAAATCTTAACCATTTCTTTGTGCGTCGGAACGCGTACGGAAAAGGGGGGGGGAACCCGCCCCTCTCTCTGGGTGGAGGGATTAGACAACCAGACGCCACCAAGATGAATCGAGGTGTCTGTTGTCTTGATGTTTATGGCTTGAGGAAAGACCCCAACAGAGCCATGTCATAAATGACACACACACAAACATACACACTGACACACGAACCCCCCCCACCACCGACACACGAACCCCCCCCACCGACATACGATCAGATCAAAGATAGCTCCACCTCGTGAGGGGGAGCCGAGAAGGGGAGAGATTTTTGGCATAAAAAGGAGCCGTTTCAGCATTGAAACCAGCTCATCAGCCCTCGGGGCCAACTCATCAGCCCTCGGGGGCAGCTCAACAGAAGAAGACTCATCTCAACTCAGCTCAACAGAAGAAGACTCATCTCAACTCAGCTCAACAGAAGAAGACTCATCTCTACTCATCTCAGCAGAAGACCCGCTCAACTCATCTCAGCAGGAGAGCAGCCATCACCGACGCCGGAAACGTCTCTACAACTCGCCGAATTGGCGAGTGTCGCCAATTGGCGATCCGCTGTCGCTGTTAGCGGCCAGCGCCACCACGAGCGAATCGTGAGCCTGCAATCTACAACCGCCGACGACGGAGCACCAGCGCGCCGCTGCGGGCGTGCTTCTAACGCCGTCTACCAGACGGTCATCTCAGCTACAACAACGCATCTACTCGTTCACCAACGTCCGTCGAGTCCGAACCAACTACTGAAAGAAGAATCAACTGATACGTATGATACACTGCCCCCCACTACACACAAACCAGACGTCTGCTTGACGCAAAGAATCGATTCTGAACATTGGCCTACTCTTACACCACTCACACCATTCAACACACACACACGGGTCATTAACAAAGCCTAAAAAACCTCAAGCCATTGAACCATCCGTGATTGTGGAAACATCGCAACGACCGAGTGAATAATCCATCGTTTTTAAGAGTGTTCATAATTTTTCTCTGTAATATTGTGCTGGGGCTGTACTTCTAACCGCATAAATTACCAACTGACCCATTAACAAGGATTAATTCTTGGCTCCTCACCACGGAGCGCCGCTCGCGGGGATAGAGAGCTTGTTCAACCGGTTCCCTGTCAGGGGTCTGGCCACAATCAATTAAAAGATTGGCCCGAGATAAGGATCTCAAAAGGAAACATCGCCACCCATTGAGTCGCGTTGAGAAGTTGATTAGGAATACTTGAGTCGTTCGTTAATATTTGTCTTTCTGCATAATCTTGCCGGTATCCACGAATGAAATAACGAATTCAAACGCATATTTGTGCCTCCAAGAATAATACCGGTTGGAGTGCCCTGTCAACGAGTAGCGTTGCATAATAATCAGTCATCCTATTGTTAACAACGTGACAATAATTGCATTAAGGGCCGCGCATGATCAGTGACCGAATGCTGTTTTGTGTGACGATTCAAGTAACGAAGCTTTGTGGCCATCGAGTGGTGTTGATAAGGCAATTAGAAGTATTACAGTCGAACGCTTTAAATTCATAATCGTTATGAATCAATGAACGAACATCAACGTGGTACTGTGCTGACGATTTCAAGCATAATAACTTCGCATATCAGAATGTATTAAGGATTGGATACGAATCAAAGACCAAGTGCCGTGTTGTGTAACAATTCAAGCATACGAGTTTGCATATTATAAAGTTAAGGTTTGATAGAATAGTTCGCATGTTTTTAATCTCTCTCTCAACAACCGATCGATTGCGTTACGCGTCGGGAATTAACCACAGGTGCCGCTATCGAGGTGAAACAACGCAATCGTGATGGTATCATGTTAACGCTGTGTTGGAATTCCAAAATCCCGAGATTGAGTTTTCATATTATCCAAAAATTAAAGTTAGCTAGAAATAAAATTGATTAAGGCAGAAGGTTTGCGTGTGATTCTTCCTGAAATTCTGCATAATATTGTTCTGCGTATGAGATCTGAATCTTGGGGACCTATCATAAGCACACTATCACCACACATAATCCATAACACACATAATCCGTAATGTTCAATCGAGAGTAATCGTATCCTTATCGATAATACGGAATTAAAGAGCAGAGTCGAATCGACTCTCTCTCATTCACGCTCACAACGCCTGCGTCACTGCATACGATTAATTGCGTTATTCCAATTCATAACACAATCCTCGTCACCGAGGCTCGACCTGATAATCCATAACGACCTGCATTATCATAACCACGCCCACTCGCATAAATTAATACGATTATCTCTCGAATCAGCATAATTTAGGTGCATAATTACATCAATTAACATAATTTCGGATAAATTATGCAAATCTCAAATTTCATTTAATTTTCATTATTTTCATCAATTTTCATAACACCTATATATACAACAGTGTCTACCTTCATAGGTGGTGCTGCTACTCGCTACTAACAGCACTTGCCCCAGCAGTCTGTAGAGGCTACACGGAGGATCTTTGTCTGTGTCTACCTTCATAGGCGGTGCTGCTACTCGCTACTAACAGCACTTGCCCCTACAGTCTGTAGAGGCTACACGGGGGATCTTTGTCTGTGTCTACCTTCACAGGTGCTGCTGCTACTCGCTACTAACAGCACTTGCCCCTACAGTCTGTAGAGGCTACACGGGGGACCTTTGTCTGTGTCTACCTTCACAGGTGCTGCTGCTACTCGCTACTAACAGCACTTGCCCCTGAAGTCTGTTGAGGCTACACGGGGGATCTTTGTCTGTGTCTACCTTCATAGCTGCTGCTGCTACTCGCTACTAACAGCACTTGCCCCTACAGCCTGTTAGAGGCTACACGGGGGACCTTTGTCTTGTTGTATCTGTGTGGGTGGGTGGCCAGCACCACGCACGGCCGCCTTTGTCTCTCCCCACGATGTTTAACTACGCACCAGGTACTCATTTGAGGCTGAGTCGACCTAAGGGGAGGCCCAAGGACCGGTTCTGATTGCCGTGAGCGGGAATCGAACCCGGTGGGCCGGGTTCGTAGCGCTAACCGTTACACTACCGCTCCCCTCACACAGACGTACACACATTAATACGTATACACAGATGTGTTATTCATATACACAGATGTGTTATTCATATACACAGATGTACACACTGACTCGCCTCACCTCACTCGGGTTTTTTCCTCTTCTTCTTCTTGGCGTTGGAAAAAAAATACGGCGCATTCGGTTGGTCTCGAGTGCCGCCTTGACGCTTTGAGGTAAAGTTTTTTGTTTAAATATAAAAAAATATATATTTTAAACGATTTCAGTTTATCATTTACCTCAAACTCTTCGCGGCTTTCAATCACCGCCAGCCGCTTGCGAGGGAGTGGGGGGGGAGGAGCCGGCTGTTGGTACCGGTCACGTGACGCCAACGCTGCGTCGCGATTGGCCCGATTTGGATTTCCCGCCCAAACGACCGAGCCAACCAGAACTCGCGCGGGGAGTCCGGCGGGAAGCGATCCGGATGCTCATCTGCATTGGGAAATTTGGGGGGCTGCTTATGTGAACTGGGAAATAAAACATCTATATTATTGATTGATTATAATCATATTCTTGGTTCATATTCTTGGTTCTTTCGGAAAAGTCACGTAGAAGGGAAACAATAAAATAATAAAAATATAAAACAATAAAATTCTAACGACGTTTCGACTGCAACACAAGCAATCATCATCAGGTGTGAAAACTATACACTACACTATAATCAATTATCAGGCGCGAATATCAGACCTGTGAATCCCTTATCAGTGCCTTACCTTATTACAGACCAACTCGGACCTTATCGATCACCCCCGTGCCCTTATACATTTTAACGTTTATCCTACAAAGTCTCGATAAACTACACTATACACTGCACTACTATACACTACACAACTATAAACTACACTATACTACTGTACATTACACTACTATACACTACACTACTATACACTACACTACTATACACTTCACTATACACTACACTGCTATACACTACTATACACTACACTATTATACACTACACTATACACTACACTATACACTACACTATACACTACACCACTATACACTACACTACTATACACTACACTATACACTACACTACTATACACTACACTAATATACATTACACTATACACTACACTACTATACACTACACTACTATACACTACACTAATATACACTACACTATACACTACACTACACTATACACTACACTACTATACACTACACTAATATACACTACACTATACACTACTATACACTACACTAATATACACTATACACTACACTATACACTACTACACACTACACTACTATACACTACACTATACACTACACTAATATACACAATAAAATACATCACGTGACTTTACAGAAAGAACCATGAAAAACTCTTATTTTTATTATTTACACGCTTTCTATAAACTCACTGTCTGTTGTTGTTTTTGTTTTTACACTCTTTCTATAAGCTCACTGTCTGTGTGTTGTTGTTGTTTTTACACTCACTGTCTGTCTGTTGTTGTTGTTTTTACACTCACTGTCTGTCTGTTGTTGTTGTTGTTTTTGTAGTGACATAAAGACGTCACTACTATATAGGCCCGTACGAGGACTGGGGACCCCAAGGGAGGCGTGGCCTGGGCGGAGCCTTCCCAGAGGTAGGGGGGAAGGGAGGCGTGGCCTGGGCGGAGCCTTCCCAGAGGTGGGGGGAAGGGAGGCGTGGCCTGGGCGTAGCCTTCCCAGAGGTGGGGGGGGGAAGGGAGGGGTGGCCTGGGCGGAGCCTTCCCAGAGGTGGGGGGAAGGGAGGCGTGGCCTGGCCGGAGCCTTTCCAGTTGGGGGGGAAGGGAGGCGTGGCCTGGGCGGAGCCTTCCCAGAGGTGGGGGGGGGGAAGGGAGGCGTGGCCTGGGCGGAGCCTTCCCAGAGGTGGGGGGGAAGGGAGGCGTGGCCTAGGCGGAGCCTTCCGAGGGGTGGGGGGAAGGGAGGCGTGGCCTGGGCGGAGCCTTCCCAGAGGTGGGGGGAAGGGAGGCGTGGCCTGGGCGGAGCCTTTCCAGTTGGGGGGAAGGGAGGCGTGGCCTGGGCGGAGCCTTCCCAGAGGTGGGGGGGGGGGAGGGGGGCGTGGCCTGGGCGGAGCCTTCCCAGAGGTGAGGGAAGGGAGGCGTGGCCTGAGCGGAGCCTTCCCAGAGGTGGGGGGGAAGGGAGGCGTGGCCTGGGCGGGACCTTCCCAGAGGTGGGGGGGGGGAAGGGAGGCGTGGCCTGGGCGGAGCCTTCCCAGAGATGGGGGGGAAGGGAGGCGTGGCCTGGGTGGAGCCTTCCCAGAGGTAGGGGGGAAGGGAGGCGTGGCCTAGGCGGAGCCTTCCCAGAGGTGGGGGAAGGGAGGCGTGGCCTGGGCGGAGCCTTCCCAGAGGTGGGGGAAAAGGAGGCGTGGCCTGGGCGGAGCCTTCCCAGAGGTGGGGGGAAGGGGGGTGTGGTCTGGGCGGGGCCTTCTCAGAGGTGGGGGAGGGAGGCGTGGCCTGGGCGGAGCCTTCCCAGAGGTGGTGGGAAGGGAGGCGTGGCCTGGGCGGAGCCTTCCCAGAGGTGGGGGGGAAGGGAGGCGTGGCCTGGGCGGGACCTTCCCAGAGGTGGGGGGAAGGGAGGCGTGGCCTGGGCGGGACCTTCCCAGAGGTGGGGGGAAGGGAGGCGTGGCCTGGGCGGAGCCTTCCCAGAGGTGGGGGAAAGGGAGGCGTGGCCTGGGCGGAGCCTTCCCAGAGGTGGGGGGAAGGGGGCGTGGTCTGGGCGGGGCCTTCTCAGAGGTGGGGGGGGAGGGAGGCGTGGCCTGGGCGGAGCCTTCCCAGAGGTGGTGGGAAGGGAGGCGTGGCCTGGGCGGAGCCTTCCCAGAGGTGGTGGGAAGGGAGGCGTGGCCTGGGCGGGGCCTTCCCAGAGGTGGGGGGAAGGGAGGCGTGGCCTGGGCGGGACCTTCCCAGAGGTGGGGGGAAGGGAGGCGTGGCCTGGGCTGGGCCTTCCCAGAGGTGGGGGGAAGGGAGGCGTGGCCTGGGCGGGGCCTTCCCAGAGGTGGGGGGAAGGGAGGCGTGGCCTGGGCGGGACCTTGCCAGGTGGGGGAAGGGAGGCGTGGCCTGGGCGGGGCCTTCCCAGAGGTGGGGGGAAGGGAGGCGTGGCCTGGGTGGAGCCTTCCCAGGTGGGGGAAAGGGAGGCGTGGTCTGGGCGGGGCCTTCTCAGAGGTGGGGGGGAGGGAGGCGTGGCCTGGGCGGAGCCTTCCCAGAGGTGGGGGGAAGGGGGCGTGGTCTGGGCGGGGCCTTCTCAGAGGTGGGGGGGAGGGAGGCGTGGCCTGGGCGGAGCCTTCCCAGAGGTGGGGGGAAGGGAGGCGTGGCCTGGGCGGAGCCTTCCCAGAGGTGGTGGGAAGGGAGGCGTGGCCTGGGCGGAGCCTTCCCAGAGGTGGGGGGGAAGGGAGGTGTGGCCTGGGCGGGACCTTCCCAGGTGGGGGGAAGGGAGGCGTGGCCTGGGCGGAGCCTTCCCAGAGGTGGGGGGGGAAGGGAGGCGTGGCCTGGGCGGAGCCTTCTCAGAGGTGGAGGGAAGGGAGGCGTGGCCTGGGTGGGACCTTCCCAGGTGGGGGGAAGGGAGGCGTGGCCTGGGCGGAGCCTTCCCAGAGGTGGGGGGAAGGGAGGCGTGGCCTGGGCGGGGCCTTCCCAGAGGTGGGGGGAAGGGAGGCGTGGCCTGGGCGGAGCCTTCCCAGAGGTGGGGGAAAGGGAGGCGTGGCCTGGGCGGAGCCTTCCCAGAGGTGGGGGGAAGGGAGGCGTGGCCTGGGCGGAGCCTTCCCAGAGGTGGGGGGGGGAAGGGAGGCGTGGCCTGGACGGAGCCTTCCCAGAGGTGGAGGGGGAAGGGAGGCGTGGCCTGGGCGGAGCCGACCACGCCAGAGCAGTGATAAGCGGGGTGTGAATGCAGAGCGGGGCTGTTCATTGATCCAAAGACGACATCATCGATCCTCAAGTTCCGGGTCGTCGTCTGGGACCAGGCAGCCCGTTGCCTGCCTGGGTCACGCTGTGTAGTGTCCCAGAGTGTTAGTGAGGTGAGGAAGGTGGTCACCACCTTACGTACAGCGTTTTATTACTTACCGTTCTAATAAATGGTGTTGCCTCCAAGCTGTGCGTGTGTGTGTGCACCTAATTGGAACCCACTACATTTTTACACGCTTTCTATAAACTCGCTCAGTCTTTCGGTCTGTTGTTGTTGTATCCTCAAATCTTGTGACTCAATTATAACCCGCTTCCCAATGCGGTATCGACTGAAAAACTTGCTATACTTATGTTATACTGATGGCAATAATATATTATATGATTAAAATTATTTTTTTTGCTTTTACATGTTATGTTTCGGCTGTGGTCTAATTGTCCACGGTCAACTGACGTTGGCTGTCATTGGCCAAGGTCTCTCACCTTCTTTGGTTCTTTCGGTAAAGTCACCACCACGTGGAATGAGAATAAAATAATTATTTAATAAAAATAAAATAACACAATAAAAATTCTCACGACGTTTCGGCCACAACACAAGAAGGCCACCTTGTGTTGTGGCCGAAACGTCGTGAGAATTTTTATTGTGTTATTTTTATTTTATAAATGTATTATTTTATTCTCATTCCACGTGGTGGTGACTTTACCGAAAGAACCAAAGAAGATGAATCCTTGCAGTCACGAAAGCTTTAAATCGAAAGCTCTCTCACGTTCATAATAAAGGTGTTTTTGGGTGAGATCGCGTTATTTATAAATGTGTCGTAACCCTCCACCACCCGACACGGCCAATCAGCAAAAAATAAAGTGTCGCGTTGACGAAAGACAAAATTAGTTGACCGCTTTAGCCCCATACCGGTGCGTTGAAGAGTGAATCCACAACATTTACAGCTTGAGTGCTCCGGTGACGTTTCGCTGGTAATTACATCCAGCATCATGGGGCAATTCGCCAGAATGGTATAAGCCCTCTCCACTTGCTCTCGGTCTTAAATAGAGCAGCAGCAGCAGTAGGGTGACACTTTATTTTGCTGATTGGGCCGTGTCGGGTGGTGGAGAGTTTCGACACATTTATAAATAACGCGATCTCACCTTAAAAAAAAAGAAACCACCTTCATTACGAATAATATTGGTCGCGAAAGCCTGCCAAAGTGTTAAACTGTCTCTCACGTTGTGGCAAGCTTCGGGCCCACTTCCTGGAGTCGTGCAGCTTTTTCCATTTACTGGCACGGTACACTTGAACCGCGAACGATGGCGGCTCAAGGGTGGAAGAGGCTCGTCACGGTCGTCGTGTGTGGAGCTTTACAGCGGGTAGCCGAACAGGTCGAGAAAAATTAACCCGCACGTTTCCGATTGTGAAGCGGCGGGGGAAAAAAATAAAAAACCACGGATGACCCGGAGACAAATCCACGCGACCACGGGGATGGAGAGACACGCAGACTTCAATTATACAGCAGGACCCACGACCTCCTGTATGCCAGGCGAGGTAGTCAACATCTCATAGCCACCCTGATGATGATGATGAGAGAGAGACGCAGACTTCAATTATACAGCAGGACCCACGACCTCCTGTAGGCCAGGCGAGGTAGTCAACATCTCATAACCACCCTGATGATGATGATGATAGAGAGAGACGCAGACTCCAAATATACAGCAGGACCCACGACCTCCTGCATACCAGGCAATGTAGTCAACATCTCCTAGCCACCCTGATGATGATGAGAAAGAGAGACGCAGACTCCAATGATACAGCAGGACCCACGACCTACTGCACACCCGGCGAGGTAGTCAACATCTCCTAGCCACCCTGATGATGATGATGAGAGAGAGACGCAGACTCCAAATCTACAGCAGCAGGCGTCAGGGTCGGGATCGAACCCACGACCTCCTGTATACCAGGCGAGGTAGTCAATATCTCCTAGCAACCGTGATGATGATGATGATGAGAGAGACGCAGACTCCAAATTGACAGCAGGCGTCAGGGTCGGGATCGAACCCACGACCTGCTGTATACCAGGCGAGGTAGTCAACATCTCATAGCCACCGTGATGATGATGATGAGAGAGAGACGCATAGACTCCAAATCGACAGCAGCAGGCATCGTCAGGGTCTCTCCGGGTTTTCCTTCCACATGTAGAAGTTTGCGTTTAGACTTTAAGAGTATTTGGCTCCTGCTACGCATGTCCACGTACAAGCACACAGTGTACCTGTGCTGGTCCGCTCTACTTGAATGTCCATGTGTGTGCGTGCCGTCCGTATCTTTGAAATAACGTAATCAACCAGGCTATGCGTTAATTGTGTTTTGACCGACCGTCTGTGTTGCTTTATATGGTTTCCAAATTCTGCTAAACTCTGATTGGTTGGTATGCTTCTCTCTCTCTGTCCCCTATTGTGTCTGTGTTAGTTCCCCCTACTTGGGTGTCTGGGGTTATGTGTTTCCCCTCTCTCTCTCTTAAATTTAGCTCTTCTGTACCTGATGATGGCTGCTTGTGTTGCAACCGAAACGTCGTACGCTATTATGTTCTTTTATTATTTCTTATTTATACGAGACTTTACCGAAAAAAAACAAAGATTAACTCCAGCAGTCACGAAAGCTTCGAAACCAAGTTTAAACCACAGAGTAGTTTGAGTTACTTAGTAATTGGTGAAGACTCACTCACAAACCAGCTAAAACACTCACCAACCCGCTCATCCACCCACTCACCAACCAGCTCATCCACTCATCACCCGCTCAACCACTCATCACCCGCTCAACCACTGACCACCCGCTCATCCACCCACTCACCACCCGCTCATCCACTCACCAACCCGCTCATCCACCCACTCACCAACCCGCTCATCCACCCACTCACCACCCGCTCATCCACCCACTCACCACCCGCTCATCCACCCACTTACCACCCGCTCATCCACCCACTCACCACCCGCTCATCCACCCACTTACCACCCGCTCATCCACCCACTCACCACCCGCTCATCCACCCACTCACCAACCCGCTCATCCACCCACTCACCAACCCGCTCAACCACTCACCAACCCGCTCATCCACCCACTCACCAACCCGCTCAACCACTCACCACCCGCTCATCCACCCACTCACCACTCACTCAACCACTCACCAACCCACTCCCTCACCACCCGCTCAACCACTCACCACCCGCTCATCCACTCACCAACCCGCTCAACCACTCACTCACCACCCGCTCATCCACCCACTCACCACCCACTCACCACCCACTCAACCACTCACCAACCCACTCCCTCACCAACCAGCTCAACCACTCACCACCCGTTCATCCACCCACTCACCACCCGCTCATCCACCCACTCACCACCCGCTCATCCACCCACTCACCACCCACTCATCCACCCACTCACCACCCACTCACCACCCACTCAACCACTCACCAACCCACTCCCTCACCAACCAGCTCAACCACTCACCACCCGTTCATCCACCCACTCACCACCTGCTCATCCACCCACTCACCACCCGCTCATCCACCCACTCACCACCCGCTCATCCACCCACTCACCACCCACTCACCACCCACTCAACCACTCACCAACCCACTCCCTCACCAACCAGCTCAACCACTCACCACCCGCTCATCCACCCACTCACCACCTGCTCATCCACCCACTCACCACCCGCTCATCCACCCACTCACCACCTGCTCATCCACCCACTCACCACCCGCTCATCCACCCACTCACCACCCGCTCATCCACCCACTCACCACCCGCTCAACCACTCACTCACCACCCGCTCATCCACCCACTCACCAACCCGCTCATCCACCCACTCACCAACCCGCTCATCCACCCACTCACCACCCGCTCAACCACTCACCACCCGCTCAACCACCCACTCACCACCCGCTCATCCACCCACTCACCACCCGCTCATCCACTCACCAACCCGCTCATCCACCCACTCACAACCCGCTCAACCACTCACCAACCCACTCACCACCCTCTCAACCACTTACCAACCGACTCCACCAACCAGCCCAACCACTTACCAACCCGCTTAACCACCCACTCACCACCCACTCAACCACTTACCAACCGACTCCCTCACCAACCAGCTCAACCACTCACCAACCCGCTCACCACCCTCTCAACCACTCACCACCCAGCTCAAATACTCACCAACCCACTACCTCACCACCCTCTAAACCACTCACCACCCAGCTCATATACTCACCAACCCACTAACTCACCACCCTCTCAACCACTCACCACCCAGCTCAACCACTCACCAACCCACCCACCCACCCCCCTCCCCGCCCTGGTGAGTGTGTGGTGACTGTGTGGTGTGTGGTGAGTGTGTGGTGAGTGAGAACAGGCGAGGTGTGGGACTTGCGTCTGTACAGACTCTGCTTTATTCCATCTCCACAGGACACACCAGGACAGCCAGGACAGCCAGGACAGCCAGGACACACCAGAACAGCCAGGACAGTCAGGACACACCGGGACAGCCAGGACAGTCAGGACACACCGGGACAGTCAGGACACACCGGGACAGCCAGGACAGTCAGGACACACCGGGACAGCCAGGACAGCCAGGACAGCCAGGACACACCAGAACACACCGGGACAGTCAGGACTGCCAGGACAGTCAGGACAGTCAGGACACACCGGGACAGCCGGGACAGCCAGGACACACCGGGACAGTCGGGACAGCCAGGACACACCGGGACACACCGGGACAGCCAGGGCATGCCGGGGCACACCAGGACAGTCAGGACAGTCAGGACAGTCAGGACAGTCAGGACACACCAGGACAGTCAGGACACACCAGGACAGTCAGGACACACCAGGACTGCCAGGACAGTCAGGACACACCGGGACAGTCAGGACACACTGGGACAGCCAGGACAGTCAGGACACACCAGGACAGTCAGGACAGCCAGGACACACCAGGACAGTCAGGACAGTCAGGACACACCGGGACAGTCAGGACAGCCAGGACACACCGGGACACACCGGGACAGTCAGGACAGTCAGGACACACCGGGACAGCCAGGACAGTCAGGACACACCGGGACAGCCAGGACACACCGGGACACACCAGGATAGTCAGGACAGTCAGGATAGTCAGGACACACCGGGACAGTCAGGGCATGCCGGGGCACCAGACAGCGTGCATACAACCACTCACACACACACTCACACGGACACACAGACACACACAGACACACACAGACACAGACAGACACACACACAGACACACACAGACACACACAGACACAGACAGACACACACAGACACACACACAGACACACACACACAGACACACACACAGACACACACACAGACACACACACACAGACACACACACAGACACACACACACCCAGACACACACACAGACACACCCAGACACACACACAGACACACACACAGACACACACACACGACACGGTAACACGCACGCCAGGGAAGCATCAACTGCTACACAGAGGGCAGCAGGTGGCGGTGTGGGGGCAGACGATGAGACACGGGCCGGCATGAAACGATGACACACGCGGAGGGCAGCAGCTGCTGTGATAAGAGGGCAGCCAGAGCTATGGTGGGAGACAGAGGGCAGCGAGATGCTGTGATAAGAGGGCAGCCAGAGCTATGGTGGGAGAGAGAGGGCAGTCAGCTGCTGTGATAAGAGGGCATCATGAACCATGGTGTGACACAGAGAGGGCATCAAGAACCATGGTGTGACACAGAGAGGGCATCATGAACCATGGTGTGACACAGAGAGGGCATCATGGACCATGGTGTGACACAGAGAGGGCATCATGGACCATGGTGTGACACAGAGAGGGCATCATGAACCATGGTGTGACACAGAGAGGGCATCATGGACCATGGTGTGACACAGAGAGAGCATCATGAACCATGGTGTGACACAGAGAGGGTATCAAGAACCATGGTGTGACACAGAGAGGGCATCATGAACCATGGTGTGAGACAGAGAGGGCATCATGAACCATGGTGAGACACACAGAGGGCATCAAGAACCATGGTGTGAGACAGAGGGCATCATGAACCATGCTGTGACACAGAGGGCATCATGAACCATGGTGTGACACAGAGAGAGCATCATGGACCATGGTGTGACACAGAGAGGGCATCATGAACCATGGTGTGACACAGAGAGGGTATCAAGAACCATGGTGTGACACAGAGAGGGCATCATGAACCATGGTGTGACACAGAGAGGGCATCAAGAACCATGGTGTGAGACAGAGGGCATCATGAACCATGCTGTGACACAGAGGGCATCATGAACCATGGTGTGACACAGAGAGGGCATCATGAACCATGGTGTGAGACAGAGGGCATCATGAACCATGGTGTGACACACAGAGGGCATCAAGAACCATGCTGTGACACAGAGGGCATCATGAACCATGGTGTGACACAGAGGGCATTATGAACCATGGTGTGACACAGAGAGGGCATCATGAACCATGGTGTGACACAGAGAGGGCATCATGAACCATGGTGAGACAGAGGCCATTATGAACCATGGTGTGAGACAGAGAGGACAGCGAGATGCTGTGATAAGAGGGCATCATGAACCATGGTGAGACAGAGAGGGCATCATGAACCATGGTGAGACAGAGGCCATCATGAACCATGGTGTGACACAGAGAGGGCATCATGAACCATGCTGTGACACAGAGAGGCCATCATGAACCATGGTGTGACACAAAGAGGGCATCATGAACCATGCTGTGACACAGAGGGCATCATGGACCATGGTGTGACACAGAGAGGGCATCATGAACCATGGTGTGACACAGAGAGGGCATCATGAACCATGGTGTGACACAGAGGGCATCATGAACCATGGTGTGACACAGAGGGCATCATGGACCATGGTGTGACACAGAGGGCATCATGAACCATGGTGTGACACACAGAGGGCATCATGAACCATGGTGTGAGACACAGGGCATCATGAAGCATGCTGTGACACAGAGAGGGCATCAAGAACCATGGTGTGACACAGAGAGGACAGCGAGAACCATGGTGTGACACAGAGAGGGCATCATGAACCATGGTGTGAGACAGAGAGGGTATCATGAACCATGGTGTGATACAGAGAGGGCAGCGAGATGCTGTGATAAGAGGCCATCGTGAACCATGGTGTGACACACAGGGCATCATGAACCATGCTGTGACACAGAGGCCATCAAGAACCATGGTGTGACACAGAGGGCATCATGAACCATGCTGTGATAAGAGGGCATCATGAACCATGCTGTGACACAGAGAGGGCATCATGAACCATGGTGTGACACAGAGAGGGCAGCGAGAATGTAAAACCGAAGTCGGCACGCATTGTGCGCAAAAGCGGCCGGAGGAGAAATCTACGATCGAGGGCAGCTGGGCTGGGGGGGGGGGTGGTGGTGGGGGGTTGACATAGGGCGGCGGACGTTGAGACAACGGGCAGGCGACGTTACACAGACGGCAGCTGGGAGCCTGCGACATTAAAGAAATCAAAGAGGGGTAGTGGGTGGGTGGGTGGTGAACGCAGCAGACGCGATACGAAGGACAGCAAGAGGCTCACGACAAAAGCACGCAACGTGAAACGAACCAATCGCGCCCGGTTTCCAATTCTCCCCTCTTGCTCTGGATTCAAACCTGTCTCGCCCCGACCTTCGGGGGGGGGGAGGGGGAGCTGTGGGGGCCGCTGTCAGTCGCCGTGACCACATCTCGGAGTGGTTGGGGGGGGGGTGGAGGTGGAGGGTCACGATCGCCGCGTCTGAGATACGAGATCCGATGCCGCTGAGAAACTGGGTTCAAGTCCCCCTGGGTCCGGGTGTGTGTGTGTGTCACTGTCTCCGTCTTAGGTGCAGTGCGGGATTAGCTTAGCAAGCAAACAGGAGCTGGAGACGTAGCTCCTCGCGTTAAAAGGGGCCCCGCGATTAATGCTTTCAGGCGATCAATTACCGGTTCAGTGATTCGGCACTTGCTCTATCACTATAGTACTATACCGCCTTAGACTTTTACGAACGACCGGGTGTTTAAGGTTTAGCGATTTGCCGTATTATCCGGCTGTATAGCAAATGAAAAAAAATACAATTTACTTTACCGTGCAAGTTAAACAATTTGTGTTTTAATATTTAGGTGTTTTTTAAATAAAATTTAGAGCCCCTTTATAACATTTGCTACAAACCCCGCACTAGCTTAATCCGGCACTGCTTAGGCGGTTTAGCATTTCCCTGTGAACCAGCACCACTAATAACCTGGGTTCAAGCCCTGGGTCTGGGTGTCTCTCTCTCTCTCTCTCTGGCTTAGGGAGTTCAGAATTTCCGTGTCAGCCAACACAACTCATAACCTGGGTTCAAGCCCTGGGTCTAGGTGTCTCTCTCTCTGGCTTAGGGGGTTCACGATGGCCGTGTCAGCTAACAGCACTAATAACCTGGGTTCAAGCCCTGGGTCTGGGTGTCTCTCTCTCTGGCTTAGGGGGTTCACAATGGCCGTGTCAGCTCACACAACTAATAACCTGGGTTCAAGCCCTGGGTCTGGGTGTCTCTCTCTCTCTCTGGCTTAGGGAGTTCACAATTTCCGTGTCAGCCAACACAACTAATAACCTGGGTTCAAGCCCTGGGTCTGGGTCTCTCTCTCTCTCTCTTAGTGGATTCCCAATGGCTGTGTCAGCCAACACAACTCATAACCTGGGTTCAAGCCCTGGGTCTGGGTGTGTGTCTCTCTCTCTCTATGTCTTAGTGGATTCCCAATGGCTGTGTCAGCCAACACAACTCATAACCTGGGTTCAAGCCCTGGGTCTGGGTGTGTCTCTCTCTCTCTCTCTGGCTTAGGGGGTTAACAATGGCAGATTGGATGCTGGCTT
The DNA here is from genome assembly GCF_048934315.1 of Petromyzon marinus. Classification (NCBI taxonomy): domain Eukaryota; kingdom Metazoa; phylum Chordata; class Hyperoartia; order Petromyzontiformes; family Petromyzontidae; genus Petromyzon; species Petromyzon marinus. Next base: position 674,817 of record NW_027423135.1, read on the forward strand.
TGAACTGGGACTCTGAACATCAAGAAACCCCCAGTATGGTTATTGAATATCTCTTCCCCTCTCTCTGGAGTCGCGTGCGCGCGCACATTGCAACTCTCAGCATGGAGAGGCTTCCAGGACCCCAGGCCACGTGTCACGAATAATCCACCACATGATGCTGCTGCTGTAGCTGCAGCCGTGTTGGTTTGCAGCGGTGGGCAAAAGAACAGCCAACACCACCACCACTCACCCACCCACCCACCACCACCACCACCACATCAATGAACACAGCAAATCGGGGCCGTGCAAGTGTCCCTGGGAAAAGGTCAATCAATTTTGCGATAGTTGCTTTAAAATTAATCAGCAGCATCATCATCATCATCATCGTCGTCGTCGTCGTCAATTATTATGCGTGGCAGTAACAATCCCGACACAGGGCGCAGTCAGACATCATGCACACACGTGGAAGGGGTGTGAGGGAGGTGGGGGTGAAGAGCTTTATAGCTCATCGGATTCCTCTATCCTGCAGTATAAATAGAAGATCATTCGATTATTCCCCCTGATGAATGCAATAAAGTGGGCGCGGCATTGCTGGAAAGAGGTTGGGGCGGGGACGTGCCCATATATGGGATAGTGGGCGTCAACTTGCTTTAGAAGGGTGTGTCCATGCCCATATATGGAACAAGGGGCGTGGGCCTTGTCCAAAGAAGGCGTGTCCATACAAATATTTGGACTTGTGGGAGTGACCTTGTCTAAATGAGGGGCGTGCCATTGCCCAAATATGGAACCGTAGGAGGGCGTGTCAATACACCTGCATGGAAAGGTGGGAGTGTCCTATGTAAAGAGGGCGTGTCTATAACAACGTGTGTGCCGCTGGGCGTGGCATTCCCTGAAGGGGGCGGTTTTGCGGATCGTGAATCGAGGCAGTTCCTACTCGGAATCGATTCCCGCACGCAGTCGATCCGGTAGCCGCCGCGTTAAAAGAGCGAGCGAGCGATTCGACCGAGCGCGTTAATCGCCGCGTCGATCCGACTGCAAGCGATCCGCGGATCGGGTAACCGTTCTTTTTGATTGGTTGTCGCTCGTCACAGCGGCAGGGAATTTTTGTGTTACTTTTTACAAGTTTAAAAAAAAACTTTAAACTTTAAAAATTTTCTTTTAGCGTCTTGCTCAACCACTCCCAATAACTTTTTTGGTACGTTACGTAATGCTGAACTTCTTTCACACCGTACGTAGTACATCCCTCCCCCGCACCTTCACGTGTGTGACAAAGAGCTTCAAAGCTTATCGGATTCATCATCATCATCACCACCCCTGCCTTCAGTTTAAATGACACCCCATAAATTTTGATTTAAAGCTTTCGTGACTGCAGGGATTCATATTATTGGTGCTTTCGGTAAAGTCACCACCACGTAGAAGGGAAACAATAAAATAATACAAATATAAAACAAAAAAATTCTCACCATTTTATATTTTTATTATTTTATTGTTTCCCTTCTACGTGGCTTTACCGAAAGAACCAAGAATATGACACCCCATAGTCAAGGCAAAGATCCCCCGTGTAGCCTCAACGGACTGCAGGGGCAAGTGCTGTTAGCGAGCAGCACCTATGAAGGCTACCGGCACTGTGGCACACGAGGGGGTGGGCGGCCAGCAACCACGCCCGGCCGCCTTTGTCTCCCCCTAGTGGCGATGTTTACTACTGCTACGACGACACACCGCACCGGCGAACTCATTTGAGGCCGAGCCAACCTAGGGGAGGAGGCTCAGGACCGGTTCAGATCATCGTCACACCGGGGAGTTGGTGGTCCCGAGCGGGGATCGAACCCCGGATCGCCAGGTTCGTAGCGCGGCGTAGCGCCAACCACCACCACCACTACCACCACCGATCATCATCACCACCACCATCACCACCACCAATCATCATCATCACCATCACCACCACCACAACCACCGATCATCACAACCACCACCGCTCTCCATTCCCGATTATCGTCACCACCACCACCACAACCACCGATCATCATCACCACCACAACCACCACCGCTCCCCCTTCCCAATCATCACCACCACCACCACAACCACAACCACCGATCATCACCACCACCACAACCACAACCACCGATCATCACCACCACCACCGCTCTCCATTCCCGATCATCATCATCATCACCACAACCACCAACCCCATCCACTTCCGGCCGTCACCCCACGATCACGCTGCGGGGGGGAGGAGGAGGGGGGGGGGCGTCTCCGAGTCCGACGGTTCGCGCCCCCCACCCCTCCTGCCTCTCTCGCCCCACCACCACCCCACCGCACGTCGTCGACGTCGTCGTCTGTCGCGTGCCCGGAGGCCGACGTCACGGCCCCCGGAGGCCGACGTCACGGCCCCCGGAGGCCGACGTCACGGCCCCCGGAGGCCGACGTCACGGCCCCCGGAGGCCGACGTCACGGCCCCCGGAGGCCGACGTCACGGCCCCCGGAGGCCGACGTCACGGCCCCCGGAGGCCGACGTCACGGCCGTGCGCGTGCGTGCTCACGCGTGCGTGCGTCTCGACTGTCTGGCGCCGCGGTGGTAGCCGCCAGCGGCTCGCCGTCGGTGCGGGGGTGGGAGGTGGGCAGGACGACCAAAACCGACACGAGCAGCAGTGACGACGACGATGACGACGACGACGATGACGACGATCAGTTTTAAGGAAATGCATTTTTTCGATCGAGATCGTTTCAAAGCGCCACGCTCATTTCTTTAAAACAGTTGCGGGGAGGGGAGGGGGTGGGGTGGTGGGGGAGGCTGCCACGCCCACGTTTTTATTCCTTTCATTGTGTGGGTTCGTGCGCCAAGGCTGTGTTCGTCGGGAGAGGCCCTCCACCACCCGACGGAGAGCGGCCGGGTGCCAATTGTCGCGTGCGGCGCTCCGATGGCTGCGATCGTTCTCGGATCAGCTCACCCGGCGAGTCGGAGAATCTCACACACCCCACGCGGCCACTCGCTCACCCAACTCGCTCACCTACTCACCCAACTCGCTCACCTACTCACCCAACTCGCTCACCTACTCACCCAACTCGCTCACCTACTCATCCACTCGCTCACCTACTCATCCACTCGCTCACCTACTCATCCACTCGCTCACCTACTCATCCACTCGCTCACCTACTCATCCACTCGCTCACCTACTCATCCACTCGCTCACCTACTCATCCACTCGCTCACCTACTCATCCACTCGCTCACCTACTCATCCACTCGCTCACCTACTCATCCACTCGCTCACCTACTCATCCACTCGCTCACCTACTCATCCACTCGCTCACCTACTCATCCACTCGCTCACCTACTCATCCACTCGCTCACCTACTCATCCACTCGCTCACACAATCACTCACTCACACAATCACTCATCTACTCGCTCACCTACTCACACAATCACTCACCTACTCATCCACTCGCTCACCTACTCATACACTCGCTCACCTACTCGCACAATCACTCATCCACTCACTCACCTACTCACACAATCACTCACCTACTCACACACTCGCTCACCTACTCATCCACTCGCTCACTCACTCACACAATCACTCATCCACTCACTCACCTACTCACACAATCACTTACCTACTCATCCACTCGCTCACCTACTCATCCTACCTCGCTCACCTACTCATCCACTCGCTCACCTACTCATCCACTCGCTCACCTACTCATCCACTCGCTCACCTACTCATCCACTCGCTCACCTACTCATCCACTCGCTCACCTACTCATCCACTCGCTCACCTACTCATCCACTCGCTCACTCGCTCACCTACTCATCCACTCGCTCACCTACTCATCCACTCGCTCACCTACTCATCCACTCGCTCACCTACTCATCCACTCGCTCACCTACTCATCCACTCGCTCACCTACTCATCCACTCGCTCACCTACTCATCCACTCGCTCACCTACTCATCCACTCGCTCACCTACTCATCCACTCGCTCACCTACTCATCCACTCGCTCACCTACTCACACAATCACTCATCCACTCGCTCACCTACTCGTCCACTCGCTCACACACTAACTCATCACTCACTAACCTACCCACTCATCGACTCACAAACCCGCTCACTTTTTCGCGCGCTCGCCACACTCACTCGCACAATCACTAACTCGCCCATTCATCCGCTCGTCCACTCACTCATTCACTCAGCCAAACACTCAACCCACCCACTCTCTCACCCCCCCCCCCCCCCAATCACTCGCCCTGTGAGTGAAGAGAGCAACCCTCACAGCCAGGTTCAGCAGCAGAGACCTGGCGCGCTTCGCTCGAAACAAGGTCCATCGCTCCACCGCGGCGGCTAGGAGATGTTAACTACCTCGCCTGACATGCAGGAGGTCGCGGGTTCGATCCCGGCGCCTCTAAGAATTGGGGTTGCGGTCCCTCCACCACATTGAGAATCAACATCAGTGCGAGTTTAGAGCATTTGGCGATGGCCATACATTTCCACATGATGATGATGCTGCTGTTAAGCCACACCGTTGATCTATCATTTTGATGGATAGCTGAGTGGGGCTTTATCAGTTGCAAAAATGAAAATATGTCGCGGAAATAGCGAACAATCGGCAGGGCACGGGGTCAAGTAAAAGTTAGCGCCAACATCCAGGAAGCGAGTCAGTCAGCTGACCCAGGGCGAACGCTTGAAATGGAATCGTGCTATTCCTGGCTGCGAGAATCATCCTCCACCACCTCCACCACCTCCACCACCACCTCCACCACCTCCACCACCACCTCCACCACCACCTCCTCCCTCCACCACCTCCACCATCTGCCACCACGTCTCCCACCCCTCCACCTCCCCACCTCCACCCCCTCCTACTACCACCTCCACCATCATCCACTACCACCTCCACCATCATCATCCACTACCACCCACCACCTCCATCCCTACCTCCCTCACCACTCCATCATCCACTACACCCAATCATCCACTACCACCTCCACCACCACTATCCACCACCATCAACCACTACCGCCTCCACCACCATCATCCACTACCACCTCCACCACCATCACCCACTACCTCCACCACCATCATCATCCACTACCACCTCCACCACCATCAACTACTACCTCCAACACCATCATCCACTACCACCTCCACCACCTCCTCCACCACCACGTTCTCCACCTCCAAAACCATCACCTCCTTCTCCACCAGCTCCTCCACCATCCCCACCACCTCCACCACCACTCCTCCACCACCACCTCCTCCACCACCTCCTCCATCACCTCATCCACTACCACCTCATCCACCACCTCCTCCATTACCTCCTCCTCCACCACCTCATCCACTACCACCTCATCCACCACCTCCTCCTCCATCACCTCATCCACTACCACCTCATCCACCTCCTCCACCATCCCCACCACCTCCTCCACCACCACATTCTCCACCACCTCCTCATCCACCACCTCCTCCACCATCACCGCCACCACATTCTCCACCACCCTCCTCCTCCACCATCACCTCCTCCACCATCACCGCCACCACCACCACCACCACCACCTCCTCCTCCCTCCACGGTGAGAGTCGAGGCCATGCGACGAACTGCACAGCGCCAGCGTTTACCGCGCGTTTCGCTCCGCCCGGCCTCGTCCGTGCGTCCGTGCGTGGACCCTCCCTCGTGGCGCACGAACCCGGCCGTGCGGGGAGGGACAGCGACGGGCCACAGAGGGGACCCCCACCCCCCCCCACCACCCCCACCACCCCCACCACAACGTCGGCCCCCCCCCCACCGGTGCCACCGCCGCCAACTCTCTCCGTAACGTCGAGGGCACTTGGCACACCACAGCCCCCTTCCCCCACATCCCCAGACTGACATTTGCCAACCCACCTCGCCCGCCCCACAGCCATCGAGCCTTCACGCGGGGGGGGGGGGGGGGGGGGGGAGTCACGCACGCCGCACTAAAGGTTCGGGCGGACAGGTTTGAATCCAGGTAACAAGGTGGACCGGTAGCCATCACCGCCACCGCCACCACATCATAATCATCAACATCATCAGCATCATCATCATCACCATCACCATCATCATCCCATGGAACACATCAGCGTAGATTCCCCCGTCCCCTTAATAATAGTTTTTTTTTTTCCACTGACTCAGAGACACCGTTAATTCATGAACGTTTTTTTTTTTGCATCTAGGGAATCTATTATGTATGTTCTAGCTAACCTTGGTAAAAAGCTATTTTATTTTTTTTTTAAAGTTTTTTGTGTTTTTCTTTTTCCGTTGACTTCTCTCTCTCTCTCTCGCTCGCTCGCTCGCTCTCGCTCGCTCTCTGTCGGTTCGTTAAATTTTCTTTGTTGTTGCCGTCGTCGTTTAAATCTTAAGAGCATTTATCGTCTTTATATATTTATGTATAATATGTATAACGCCTACATCTAATACAGAGGAAATATCTGACTTATGTACAAATGTCTACAGGAAAACGCGGCGGTTTGGCGCGCCACCTCGGTTTAAATTTTGTTCCCCTCCCACCTGGCCCCGGCCCCCCACCCCCCGTACCCCTTGAGGGGGGGCCCTCCCCCCTCCCCATCGGTCGTGCATCTGGATCCACGACTCCCCCCCCCCCCCACGACCCCCTCCCCCCCCCCACCCCCACCCCCCCACCTCCGCCCGGCCACTCGTCGCCTTTTTTTTTGGCATTCGCACGACGACAACAAAATGGCGTCCGCAGGAAGTGGCGGCAGGAAGTGACGTCGACGGCACCTCCGTGGTGGCAGGAAGTGAAGTCACAAGGAGGGGGGGGGGCGGGGCATGGGGTGGGGAGGGCGGGGGGGGGCAGAGAAGTGGGGGGGGGGGGGGGGGGATGGGTTAGTGGGCGAAGGTTTTGTGCCGTTCGGGCGGGAAGCGACGTCGTCATCGTCCAGACAGGAAGTGATGTCGCCGGTCCGGACAGGAAGTGATGTCGCGGGGTGGGGGAGCCGGGGGTGGGGATCGGTGCGGAATTCCCGAGCGGAGCGGATTCTCCGTCCCTTTTTTGGCGGCGAAGGAGGCGACGTCCAACACGCCGGCCGCGGCAAGCGACATGGCGGCGGCCGGAGCCGCTCCACGAGAAGCGACACGTCACAGCCGCTCGCACTCCCCCCGCACGGGAAGCGACATCCGAGCCGCCCAACGCCGCCATCACCCGCCACCCCGCCCCGTTCCTTTCCTGCACAGGAAGTGACGTCACGGCCGCCACCCCTCCTGCACAGGAAGTGACGTCAGAGCGGCTCGCTGTCCTCGGGGGAGGGGCCACGGCGGTGCGGCGGCGAGGCGGGGGCCCCCGGGCCGTGCGTGGGGGCCCCCGCGTCCGCGGCGCTGGGCCACGCGCCGGGGGCCCGGCGCGTGGCCCAGCGCCGCCACGGTCACCACGGCGTGAAGCAGCGCCAGCACCAGGGCGCAGAGCCGCAGGCGGCTGGAGCAGCAGGGGCGGCGCGCCCGCGACGAGGACGAGGACGAGGAGGACGAGGACGAGGAGGAGGTGGGGGAGGATGACGACGAAGGGACATCCTCCTCCTCCTCCGTCGCCACCTGCCGCCGCTGCTGCTGTTGCTGCTGCTGCCCCTGGGTGGGCGTGGCGGGGGCGGGGCCGGAGTCCGTCCACCAATCGCAGCAGAGCGGCTCGTGGGTCGACGAAGTGGGGCTGCCCCGCCCGGGGAAATCTTGGGAGGGGGAAGTCGGGGGGGGGGGGGGGGGGGGGGGGGCGGTGCAGCGGAGTGAACTTGTGTGTGCCTGTGTGTGTGTGCGTGCGTAGGTGTGTGTGTGTGCGTAGGTGTGTATGCGCGTGTACGTACGTACGCGTGCGTGTATGCGTGTGTGCGTACGTGTGTGCGTACGTGTGCTTGTGTGGGTACGTGTGTGTGTACGCGTGCGTGTGTGCGCGTGTACGTGTGTGCGTGTGTGTGGGGAGCGGTGGCATTGCGGTTTGCACGCTGCGCCACAAACTAGGCCAAACCGAGCTCAATTCCCACTCACGGGCAGCACAAGAACACTCGCTCACTCGCACTCACTAACACTCCACACTCACTCACGCTCACTCACTCACTAACACTCCACACTCACTCACTGTCACTCACTCACTCACTAACACTCCACGCTCACTCACTAACACTCCCACACTCACTCACTCGCTAACACTCCACGCTCACTCACTGTCACTCACTCACTAACACTCCACACTCGCTCACTAACACTCACTCACTCACTCACTAACACTCCACACTCACTCACGCTCACTCACTCACTCACTAACACTCCACACTCACTCACTAACTAACACTCCACACTCACTCACTCGCTAACACTCCACGCTCACTCACTCACTAACACTCCACGCTCACTCACTCACGCGCTAACACTCCACGCTCACTCACTCACTAACACTCCACACTCACTCACTGTCACTCGCTAACACTCCACACTCACTCACTGTCACTCACTCACTAACACTCCACACTCGCTCACTCGCTCACGCTCACTCACTAACACTCCACACTCACTCACTGTCACTCACTCACTAACACTCCATGCTCACTCACGCTCACTCACTCACTAACACTCCACACTCACTCACTCACTAACACTCCACGCTCACTCACTCACTAACACTCCACACTCACTCACTGTCACTCACTCACTAACACTCCATGCTCACTCACGCTCACTCACTCACTAACACTCCACACTCACTCACTGTCACTCGCTAACACTCCACACTCACTCACTCACTAACACTCCACACTCACTCACTCACTAACACTCCACGCTCACTCACTCACTCACTAACACTCCACGCTCACTCACTCACTCACTAACACTCCACACTCACTCACTGTCACTCACTCACTAACACTCCATGCTCACTCACGCTCACTCACTCACTAACACTCCACACTCACTCACTCACTAACACTCCACGCTCACTCACTCACTCACTAACACTCCACACTCACTCACTGTCACTCACTCACTAACACTCCATGCTCACTCACGCTCACTCACTCACTAACACTCCACACTCACTCACTGTCACTCGCTAACACTCCACACTCACTCACTCACTAACACTCCACACTCACTCACTCACTAACACTCCACGCTCACTCACTCACTCACTAACACTCCACGCTCACTCACTCACTCACTAACACTCCACACTCACTCACTGTCACTCACTCACTAACACTCCATGCTCACTCACGCTCACTCACTCACTAACACTCCACACTCACTCACTGTCACTCGCTAACACTCCACACTCACTCACTCACTAACACTCCACACTCACTCACTCACTAACACTCCACGCTCACTCACTCACTAACACTCCACGCTCACTCACTCACGCGCTAACACTCCACACTCACTCACTGTCACTCGCTAACACTCCACACTCACTCACTGTCACTCACTCGCTAACACTCCACACTCACTCACTCACACTCCACGCTCACTCACTCACGCACTAACACTCCACACTCACTCACTCACACTCACTCACTCACTCGCTAACACTCCACGCTCACTCACTCACTCATTAACACTCCACACTCACTCACTAACTAACACTCCACACTCGCTCACTGTCACTCACTAACACTCCACACTCACTCACACTCGCTCACACTCCAAACTCACTCACACTCGCTCACACTCCAAACTCACTCACTCACTAACACTCCACACTCCCTAACACTCCACATTCACTCACTCACACTCCACACTCACTCACACTCGCCCACACTCCACACTCACTCACACTCGCCCACACTCCACACTCACTCACACTCGCCCACACTCGCCCCCGCCCACACTCACTCACTCACACTCGCTCACACTCCACACTCGCCCACACTCGCCCACACTCACTCACACTCGCTAACACTCCACACTCACTCACTCACACTCGCTCACACTCCCTCACACTCGCTCACACTCCACACTCGCTCACACTCGCTCACACTCCACAGTCGCCCATACACTCCACACTCACTCACTCAATCACACTCACTCACACTCCACACACGCCCACACTCGCTCGCCCACACTCGCCCACACTCCACACTCGCTCACACTCGCCCACACTCGCTCACACTCGCCCACACTCGCTCACACTCCACACTCGCCCACACTCGCCCGCCCACACTCGCCCACACTCACTCACACTCGCTAACACTCCACACTCACTCACTAACACTCCACACTCACTAACACTCCACACTCACTAACACTCCACACTCACTAACACTCCACACTCATTCACTCACTCGCCCCACACTCGCTAACACTCCACACTCACTCACTCACACTCGCCCACACTCGCCCACACTCCACACTCACTCACTCACACTCGCTAACACTCCACACTCACTCACACTCGCTCACACTCCACACTCGCCCACACTCGCCCACACTCGCTCACACTCCACACTCACTCACTAACACTCCACACTCACTAACACTCCACACTCACTAACACTCCACACTCACTAACACTCCACACTCACTCACTCACTAACACTCCACGCTCACTCACTCACTCACTAACACTCCACACTCACTCACTGTCACTCACTCACTAACACTCCATGCTCACTCACGCTCACTCACTCACTAACACTCCACACTCACTCACTGTCACTCGCTAACACTCCACACTCACTCACTCACTAACACTCCACACTCACTCACTCACTAACACTCCACGCTCACTCACTCACTAACACTCCACGCTCACTCACTCACGCGCTAACACTCCACACTCACTCACTGTCACTCGCTAACACTCCACACTCACTCACTGTCACTCGCTAACACTCCACACTCACTCACTGTCACTCACTCGCTAACACTCCACACTCACTCACTCACACTCCACGCTCACTCACTCACGCACTAACACTCCACACTCACTCACTCACACTCACTCACTCACTCGCTAACACTCCACGCTCACTCACTCACTCATTAACACTCCACACTCACTCACTAACTAACACTCCACACTCGCTCACTGTCACTCACTAACACTCCACACTCACTCACACTCGCTCACACTCCAAACTCACTCACACTCGCTCACACTCCAAACTCACTCACTCACTAACACTCCACACTCCCTAACACTCCCACATTCACTCACTACACCACACTCACACTCACTCACACTCGCCCACACTCCACACTCACTCACACTCGCCCACACTCCACACTCACTCACACTCGCCCACACTCGCCCCCGCCCACACTCACTCACTCACACTCGCTCACACTCGCTCACACTCGCCCACACTCGCCCACACTCACTCACACTCGCTAACACTCCACACTCACTCACTCACACTCGCTCACACTCCCTCACACTCGCTCACACTCCACACTCGCTCACACTCACTCACACTCCACAGTCGCCCATACTCGCCCACACTTACTAACACTCCACACTCACTCAATCACACTCACTCACACTCCACACACGCCCACACTCGCTCGCCCATACTCGCCCACACTCCACACTTGCCCACACTCCACACTCGCTCACACTCGCCCACACTCGCTCACACTCCACACTCGCCCACACTCGCCCGCCCACACTCGCCCACACTCACTCACACTCGCTAACACTCCACACTCACTCACTAACACTCCACACTCACTAACACTCCACACTCACTAACACTCCACACTCATTCACTCACTCGCCCACACTCGCTAACACTCCACACTCACTCACTCACACTCGCCCACACTCGCCCACACTCCACACTCACTCACTCACACTCGCTAACACTCCACACTCACTCACACTCGCTCACACTCCACACTCGCCCACACTCGCCCACACTCGCTCACACTCCACACTCACTAACACTCCACACTCACTAACACTCCACACTCACTAACACTCCACACTCATTCACTCACTCGCCCACACTCGCTAACACTCCACACTCACTCACTCACACTCGCTCACTCTCGCCCACACTCGCCCACACTCGCTCACACTCGCCCACACTCCACACTCACTCACTAACACTCCACACTCATTCACTCACTCGCCCACACTCGCTAACACTCCACACTCACTCACTCACACTCGCCCACACTCGCCCACACTCCACACTCACTCACTCACACTCGCTAACACTCCACACTCACTCACTCACACTCGCTAACACTCCACACTCACTCACTCACACTCGCCCACACTCGCCCACACTCCACACTCACTAACACTCCACACTCACTCACTCACTAACACTCCACACTCACACTCGCCCACACTCGCCCACACTCGCTCCACACTCGCTCACACTCGCCCACACTCCCTCCACACTCACTCACTCACACTCACTCACACTCGCTCCACACTCGCACCCCAACCCAGTGCCCAGGCGCCCGCTCACTGGGGCACAGGAACCCCGGCAGGCCGCCGTGCAGGTGGTCGTCACTGTCCGGCAGGATGAAGGGACAGGCGCCCAGGACTGAGAAGCAGTACAGGCGGCAGGGCCGGGGCGCCGTACAGCCGCTCTGAGACACCGCCAGGAGCTCCGCGCACAGCCAGCGCCGGTACTCGCTCTGCACCACCGCCAACGGCAACCACCAGCACCGCCGCCGAGGGAGGAGAGGGAGGAGAGGAGAGGGAGGAGAGGGAGGGAGAGGGAGGGAGAGGGAGGAGAGGGAGGAGAGGGAGGAGAGGGAGGAGAGGGAGGAGAGGGAGGAGAGGGAGGAGAGAGAGGAGAGAGAGGAGAGGGAGGAGAGGGAGGAGAGGGAGGAGAGGGAGGAGAGGGAGGAGATGGAGGAGAGGGAGGGAGGGAGGAGGGAGGAGAGGGAGGAGGGAGGAAGGAGAGGGAGGAGAGGGAGGAGAGGGAGGGAGGAGAGGGAGGAGAGGGAGGGAGGGAGGAGAGGGAGGGAGGAGAGGGAGGGAGGAGAGGGAGGGAGGAGAGGGAAGGAGGAGAGTTAGGAGAGGGAGGAGAGGGAGGGAGGAGAGGGAGGAGAGGGAGGAGAGGGAGGAGAGGGAGGGAGGAGAGGGAGGAGAGGGAGGAGATGGAGGAGAGGGAGGAAGGAGAGGGAGGGAGGAGAGGGAGGGAGGAGAGGGAGGGAGGAGAGGGAGGGAGGGAGGAGAGGAGGGAGGAGAGGGAAGGAGGAGAGTAAGGAGAGGGAGGAGAGGGAGGAGAGGGAGGAGATGGAGGAGAGGGAGGGAGGAAGGAGAGGGAGGAGAGGGAGGGAGGGAGGAGAGGGAGGGAGGAGAGGGAGGGAGGAGAGGGAGGGAGGGAGGAAAGGGAGGGAGGGAGGAGAGGGAGGAGAGGGAGGGAGGAGAGGGAGGAGAGGGAGGGAGGGAGGAGAGGGAGGGAGAGGGAGGGAGGAGAGGGGGGAGGAGAGGGAGGGTGAAAGTGTAACCCGGTGAGTGAATGAAGAAGTGAATGAATGAGTAAGTGAATGAGTGAGCCGGTGAGAGAAATGAAAAGGAAATAGAGGGAGGTGGTGGGGGAGGGGAGGTTCAGCAGGGGGCAGGGCACCAGGGTTAGTCAACAATCACGGAGGGCAAGGCCCCAGCTACTGACGACTGCTAGAAAAGGTGAAACCGCAGGCTGCCCTGTGGTGGAGGGGGTGCAGGGGCACACACACGGGTGGCTGGCTGGGTGGGTGGGTGGGTGGCTCGGTGGGTGGGTGGGTGGATGGGTGGCTGGGTGGGTGGGTGGATGGGTGGCTGGGTGGCTGGGTGGGTGGGTGGCTGGGTGGGTGGGTGGCTCGGTGGGTGGGTGGCTCGGTGGGTGGGTGGATGGGTGGCTCGGTGGATGGGTGGCTGGGTGGCTGGGTGGGTGGCTGGCTGGGTGACTGGGTGGGTGGATGGGTGGCTCGATGGGTGGCTCGGTGGGTGGGTGGCTGGGTGGGTGGCGTCACGAGAGACTCGTATTTGGCGAATACAACAATAAGAGAAGTGAAAGTCACGACCGTGTGAATTTCTCGCAGCCAGCACAGCACGGGTGGGGGGGGGGGGTTCAACTGGGGCCGACGATGAACGCTGCAGATGCGTGGAGGACGCGTCGTCACCCACGAGTCACCCACGAGTCACCCACGCCTCGTCACCCACGAGTCACCCACGCCTCGTCACCCACGAGTCACCCACGCCTCGTCACCCACGAGTCACCCACGAGTCACCCACACTTCGTCACCCACGCCTCGTCACCCACGAGTCACCCACGAGTCACCCACGAGTCACCCACGCCTCGTCACCCACAAGTCACCCACGCCTCGTCACCCACAAGTCACCCACGAGTCACCCACGCGTCACCCACGAGTCACCCAAGCGCGTCTCCACTCGCCCACCCAGCGTGTGACGCTAGTCGGCACGTGGTGGGGACGCGGTGTCGCGCCTGCAGAGCCATGCCGGGGGCCCCTGACCCGGCCCTGACCTGGCCCTGACCAGGCCCTGACCAGGCCCTGACCCGGCCCTGACCTGGCCCTGACCAGGCCCTGACCCGGCCCTGTCAGGGCCCTGATCCGGCCCTGACCTGGCCCTGACCAGGCCCTGACCCGGCCCTGTTAGGGCCCTAACAGGGCCCTGACCCGGCCCTGACAGGGCCCTGACAGGGCCCTGACCCGGCCCTGACCCGGCCCTGTCAGGGCCCTGACCCGGCCCTGACCCGGCCCTGTCAGGGCCCTGACCAGGCTCTGGGGCCGGGTCGGTCGTGCGGCGTAAGAGCGCCACCGGCGTCACGTGACGGGGACTTCGTCCTCCCCCGCGGCCTCCCGCCCCCTCCTCTGGCTGGCTAACGAGGCCCAGGGCGTTAATTCGCGCGGGGTCTCCGCAGGCTCGCGGCGCTCATTTGCGCTCCGACTCCCGCGCCGCTCGCCCACTCGCGTTCAGACTCGCTCCTCGTGCTCAGGCTCGCTCCTCCGGCCCCCCTCGCCCGACTCCGGGGGGGGGGGGGGGGCGGACGTCCAATTAACAAGTCTCTCTCTCGTTAGCAGATACACAGCCGCTGGCTGGCTCGTCATAAGTTCCTGAGCTCGGGTTCTGAGACCGGGACTCAGGATCAGAGTCTGGGGTGAGACTCAGGGAGACCGGGACTCAGGGTCAGTGTTTGGGGTGAGACTCAGGGGAGACCGGGTCTCAGGGTCAGGGTCTGGGGTGAGACTCAGGGAGACCGGGTCTCAGGGTCAGTGTCTGTGGTGAGACTCAGGGAGACCGGGGTCTCAGGGTCAGTCTCCACTGAGGCTCAGGGAGACCGGGTCTCAGGATCAGTGTCTGGGGTGAGACTCAGGGAGACCGGGTCTCAGGATCAGTGTCTGGGGTGAGACTCAGGGAGACCGGGACTCAGGATCAGTGTCTGGGGTGAGACTCAGGGAGACCGGGTCTCAGGGTCAGTGTCTGTGGTGAGACTCAGGGAGACCGGGCCTCAGGGTCAGAGTCTCCACTGAGACTCAGGGAGACCGGGTCTCAAGGTCAGAGTCTCCAATGAGACTCAGGGAGACCGGGTCTCAGGGTCAGGGTCTGGGGTGAGACTCAGGTAGACCGGGTCTCAGTGTCAGAGTTTGGGTGAGACTCAGGGAGACCGGGTCTCAGGGTCAGGAGACTGGGGTGAGACTGAGGGAGACCGGGTTTCAGGGTCAGTGTCTGGGGTGAGACTCAGGGAGACCGGGTCTCAGGGTCAGGAGACTGGGGTGAGACTGAGGGAGACCGGGTCTCAGGGTCAGTGTCTGGGGTGAGACTCAGGGAGACCGGGTCTCAGGGTCAGTGTCTGTGGTGAGACTCAGGGAGACCGGGTCTCAGGGTCAGAGTCCTGGGTAAGACTCAGGGAGACTGGGTCTCAGGGTCAGGGTCTGGGGTGAGACTCAGGGAGACCGGGTCTCAGGGTCAGTGTCTGGGGTGAGACTCAGGGAGACCGGGACTCAGGGTCAGTGTCTGGGGTGAGACTCAGGGAGACCGGGTCTCGTGGTCAGGGTCTGGGGTGAGACTCAGGGAGACCGGGTCTCAGGGTCAGTCTCCACTGAGGCTCAGGGAGACCGTGTCTCAAAGTTAGGGTCTGTGGTGAGACTCAGGGAGACCGGGTCTCAGGGTCAGAGTCTCCACTGAGACTCAGGGAGACCGGGTCTCAGGATCAGTGTCTGGGGTGAGACTCAGGGAGACCGGGTCTCAGGGTCAGTGTCTGTGGTGAGACTCAGGGAGACCGGGCCTCAGGGTCAGAGTCTCCACTGAGACTCAGGGAGACCGGGTCTCAAGGTCAGAGTCTCCAATGAGACTCAGGGAGACCGGGTCTCAGGGTCAGGGTCTGGGGTGAGACTCAGGGAGACCGGGTCTCAGGGTCAAAGTCTCTACTGAGACTCAGGGAGACCTCGTCTCAGGGTCAGGGTCTGTCGTGAGACTCAGGGAGACCGGGTCTCAGGGTCAGTGTCTGGGGTGAGACTCAGGGAGACCGGGTCTCAGGGTCAGGGTCTGGGGTGAGACTCAGGGAGACCGGGTCTCAGGGTCAGGGTCTGGGGTGAGTCTCAGGGAGACCGGGTCTCAGGGTCAGGGTCTGGGGTGAGACTCAGGGAGACCGGGACTCAGGATCAGAGTCTGGGGTGAGACTCAGGGAGACCGGGACTCAGGGTCAGTGTCTGGGGTGAGACTCAGGGAGACCGGGTCTCGTGGTCAGGGTCTGGGGTGAGACTCAGGGAGACCGGGTCTCAGGGTCAGTCTCCACTGAGGCTCAGGGAGACCATGTCTCAGGGTTAGGGTCTGTGGTGAGACTCAGGGAGACCGGGTCTCAGGGTCAGAGTCTCCACTGAGACTCAGGGAGACCGGGTCTCAGGGTCAGAGTCTGGGTGAGACTCAGGGAGACCGGGTCTCAGGGTCAGTGTCTCCACTGAGACTCAGGGAGACCGGGTCTCAGGGTCAGAGTCTCCACTGAGACTCAGGGAGACCGGGTCTCAAGGTCAGAGTCTCCACTGAGACTCAGGGAGACCGGGTCTCAGGGTCAGTGTCTGTGGTGAGACTCAGGGAGACCGGGCCTCAGGGTCAGAGTCTCCACTGAGACTCAGGGAGACCGGGTCTCAAGGTCAGAGTCTCCACTGAGACTCAGGGAGACCGGGTCTCAGGGTCAGGGTCTGTCGTGAGACTCAGGGAGACCGGGTCTCAGGGTCAGTGTCTGGGGTGAGACTCAGGGAGACCGGGTCTCAGGGTCAGGGTCTGGGGTGAGACTCAGGAAGACCGGGTCTCAGGGTCAGGGTCTGGGGTGAGTCTCAGGGAGACCGGGTCTCAGGGTCAGGGTCTGGGGTGAGTCTCAGGGAGACCGGGTCTCAGGGTCAGGGTCTGGGGTGAGACTCGGGGAGACCGGGTCTCAGGGTCAGGGTCTGGGGTGAGACTCAGGGAGACCGGGTCTCAGGGTCAGAGTCTGGGTGAGACTCAGGGAGACCGGGTCTCAGGGTCAGTGTCTCCACTGAGACTCAGGGAGACCGGGTCTCAGGGTCAGAGTCTCCACTGAGACTCAGGGAGACCGGGTCTCAAGGTCAGAGTCTGGGTGAGACTCAGGGAGACCGGGTCTCAGGGTCAGAGTCTCCACTGAAACTCGGGGAGACCGGGTCTCAGGGTCAGAGTCTCCACTGAGACTCAGGGAGACCGGGTATCAAGGTCAGAGTCTGGGGTGAGACTCAGGGAGACTGGGTCTCAGGGTCAGTGTCTGGGGTGAGACTCAGGGAGACCGGGTCTCAGGGTCAGCGTCTCCACTGAGACTCAGGGAGACCGGGTCTCAGGGTCAGATTCTGAGGTGAGACTCAGGGAGACCGGGTCTCAGGGTCAAGGTCTGGGGTGAGACTCAGGGAGACCGGGTCTCAGGGTCAGAGTCTCCACTGAGACTCAGGGAGACCGGGTCTCAGGGTCAGATTCTGGGGTGAGACTCAGGGAGACCGGGTGTCAGGGTCAGTGTCTGGGGTGGAACTCAGGGAGACCGGGTCTCAGGGTCAGATTCTGGGGTGAGACTCAGGGAGACCGGGTCTCAGGGTCAGATTCTGGGGTGAGACTCGGGGAGACCTGGTCTCAGGGTCAGATTCTGGGGTGAGACTCAGGGAGACCGGGTCTCAGGGTCAGAGTCTGGGGTGAGACTCAGGGAGACCGGGTCTCAGGGTCAGGGTCTGGGGTGAGACTCAGGGAGACCGGGTCTCAGGGTCAGTGTCTGGGATCAGACTCAGGGAGACCGGGTCTCAGGGTCAGCGTCTCCACTGAGACTCAGGGAGACCGGGTCTCAGGGTCAGAGTCTCCACTGAGACTCAGGGAGACCGGGTCTCAGGGTCAGGGTCTGGGGTGAGACTCAGAGAGACCGGGTCTCAGGGTCAGAGTCTCCACTGATACTCAGGGAGACCGGGTCTCAGGGTCAGGGTCTGGGGTGAGACTCAGGGAGACCGGGTCTCAAGGTCAGTGTCTGGGGTGAGACTCAGGGAGACCGGGTCTCAGGGTCAGGGTCTGGGGTGAGACTCAGAGAGATCGGGTCTCAGGGTCAGGGTCAGGGTCTGGGGTGAGACTCAGGGAGACCGGGTCTCAGGGTCTGGGGTGAGACTCAGGGAGACCGGGTCTCAGGGTCAGGGACTGGGTGAGACTCAGGGAGACCGGGTCTCAGGGTCAGGGTCTGGGGTGAGACTCAGAGAGACCGGGTCTCAGGGTCAGAGTCTCCACTGAGACTCAGGGAGACCGGATCTCAAGGTCAGGGTCTGGGGTGAGACTCAGGGAGACCGGGTCTCAAGGTCAGTGTCTGGGGTGAGACTCAGGGAGACCGGGTCTCAGGGTCAGGGTCTGGGGTGAGACTCAGAGAGATCGGATCTCAGGGTCAGGGTCTGGGGTGAGACTCAGGGAGACCGGGTCTCAGGGTCTGGGGTGAGACTCAGGGAGACTGGGTCTCAGGGTCAGGGTCTGGGTGAAACTCAGGGAGACCGGGTCTCAGGGTCAGGGTCTGGGGTGAGACTCAGGGAGACCGGGTCTCAGGGTCAGAGTCTGGGGTGAGACTCAGGGAGACCGGGTCTCAGGGTCAGGGTCTGGGGTGAGACTCAGGGAGACCAGGTCTCAGGGTCAGAGTCTGGGGTGAGACTCAGGGAGACCGGGTCTCAGGGTCAGGGTCTGGGGTGAGACTCAGGGAGACCGGGTCTCAGGGTCAGTGTCTGGGATCAGACTCAGGGAGACCGGGTCTCAGGGTCAGCGTCTCCACTGAGACTCAGGGAGACCGGCTCTCAGGGTCAGGGTCCCTACTAAGACCGGGTCTCAGGGTCGCAGTCTTGATTGAGATGATGGTCGTGGCAGCGTTGGTGACGACACGGTGAAAATTTGTGAATGGGCGAGCGGGACCCGCGGCCGTGTTCCCCCGAGCCTCGCTCGCCCCGTTCATTCACAAAACTTGGAGCTGCTATTTCATCGCCGCCGCCACCGCCTCCACCGCCTCCTCCGCCGCCGTGAATTCAGACTCTCTCTCTCTCTCGCGGTCACGGGAAGGGATCCACATCCCCCGCCCCCCCACCACGTCACCCCCCACCCCTCCCTCCCTCCCCATCTCCCCGTCTCCCACTCACTTTGTGTCCGTGTTCTCTGCATTGGGGAGCGGTGGCGCAGTGGCGAGCGGGCTGGGAACGCGGTCCCCCCGGGGCTACACGCGAACGGCACTTGCCCCGGCGGTCTGTCGAGGCTACCGGGGGGATCTTTGACTGTCTCATTCCCTCTCTCTCCCAACACCCCTCCCCCACTCCCACCCAGCCCACTCGACTCGCTCTCTCCCGCGCTGTCCCGCGTGTGTGCGTTTGAGATAACGCGCCGTGCGGAATCATAACTCCATTACTAAACCTGCGGCACATCCACCACGCGCCGTACTGGAGCCCTCTCGCTCGGCCACTCGCTCAGCCAGCCACTCACTCACTCAGCCACTCGCTCACTCAGCCACTCGCTCACTCAGCCACTCGCTCACTCACTCAGTCACTCACTCACTCAGCCATGCACTCACTCAGCCACTCACTCAGCCACTCACTCACTCAGCCACTCACTCACTCAGCCACGCACTCACTCAGCCACTCGCTCACTCAGACACTCCCTCACTCAGCCAGCCACTCACTCACTCAGCCACTCACTCGCTCATCCACTCAGCCACTCACTCACCCCTTCACTCACTCACTCATCCAGCCACTCACTCACTCGCTCACTCACCCACTCAGCCACTCACTCACTCAGCCACTTACTCACTCAGCCACTCACTCACTCAGCCGCTCATTTACTCACTTGCTCACCCTCTCACTCAGCCACTCACTCACTCAGCCACTCCCACTCACTCACTCAGCCACTCACTCACTCACCCCTTCACTCACTCACTCATCCAGCCACTCACTCACTCAGCCACTCACTCACTCGCTCACTCACCCACTCAGCCACTCATTCACTCAGCCACTCCCACTCACTCAGCCACTCCCACTCACTCACTCAGCCACTCACTCACTTACCCTCTCACTCAGCCACTCATTCACACAGCCACTCATTCACTCAGCCACTCACTTACTCACTCACCAGGCTACACTACACCAGCACTCACTTACTAACCACGCTACAATGCACTACACTACACCAGCACTCACTCGCCACACTACAATACACCACACTACACTATACCACACTACACCACACTACACTAGCACTCACTCGCCATACTACAATACACCAGGTTCCACTCACTCATCACGCTGCACCAGCACACACAGACTCACCACACTACACCACACCACGCCTACCCACACCACTACACCATCCCACACTACACCATTCAGTGAGTGGGTATTTGAGTGGGTAGGTGAGCGAGTGAATGTTGAATACCAAATGCATAGGTGTGTGAGTGGGTGAGTGAATGAGTGTATGGGTGAGTGAGTGGGTGGGTGTGTGAGTGGGTGAGTGAATGAATGTGTGAGTGAATGTTTGAGGAAGTGGAGGTGAGTGGACAGGCGAGTCAGCAAGTGAGAACGGTTATTGAGTGGGCGAGTGGGTGAGTGAGTGGATGAGTGGATGAGTGAGTGGGCGAGTGAGTGTGCAAGTGGGTGAGTGAGTGAGTGAGTGGGCGAGTGGGTGAGCGAGTGGATGAGTGGATGAGCTGAGTGGGCGAGTGGGCGAGTGAGTGGGCGAGTGGGCGAATGAGTGGGCGAGTGGGTGAGTGAGTGGATGAGTGGATGAGTGAGTGGGCGAGTGAGTGTGCAAGTGGGTGAGTGAGTGAGTGGGCGAGTGGGTGAGCGAGTGGATGAGTGGATGAGCTGAGTGGGCGAGTGAGTGTGCGAGTGGGCGAGTGAGTGGGCGAGTGGGCGAGTGAGTGGGTGAGTGGGCGAGTGGGCGAGTGGGCGAATGAGTGGGCGAGTGGGTGACTGGGCAAGTGAGTGGTTGGACGGATGATCTGAACGGGTGAGTGTGTGAGTGGGTGGGTGAGTTTGTGGATGTGCGAGTGAATGGATGAGTGAGTGGGCGAGTGGGTGAGTGGGCGAGTGAGTGGTTGGACGGATGATTTGAACGGGTGAGTGTGTGAGTGGGTGGGTGACTTTGTGGATGTGCGAGTGGGCGAGTGAATGGATGAGTGAGTGGGCGAGTGGGTGAGTGGGCGAGTGAGTGGTTGGACGGATGATTTGAACGGGTGAGTGTGCGTGTGTCACTGTGTGTGTATGTATACAGTGGGGAGCGGTGGTGTAGCGGTTAGCGCTACGCTGCGCTACGAACCCGGCTACCCGAGTTTGATTCCCGCTCACGGCCAACACCACCGGTGATGATTATCTGAACCGGTCCTGGGCCTTCCCTAGGTCGACTCAGCCTCAAATGAGTAGCTGGTGCAGCGGTGGTGTAGTGAACATCGCCACTGGGGAGACAAAGGCGGCCGGGCGTGGTGCTGGCCACCCACCCCCTCGTGTGCCGGGACGGCCTTCATAGGTGCTGCTCGATAACGGCACTTGCCCCTACAGTCTGTTAGAGGCTACACGGGGGATATTTGTCTTTGGTGTTCATTACTGCAGGTGTTAATATGAGTTACACAGCAGAGTGTGTGAGAGTGTGTGAGTGTGTGTGTAACTGTCCGGCAAAACAACCCCCTACCTCCTCGCGGTGCCGGACGGGCAACTCTGTCGTGGACAGTGCTGTGGGGGGAGGTCCAATCCCGATTGGCTCCTCCCCTCATGGCGTCTGTGACCACCACAGTGGCTAAACGGGGGCTCTGGACGGGTGCGAAGGGCTGGTAACCCCTCCACCCTCAAAAATGTACCACTAAACCATGTATAAAATATGTAACTAATAAGCTTGTGCCGGAGGCCCTGGGGGGACAGGCGTCTATGACGTCTCCTGGCCAAACCCCAATTGGCGGAGCCAGGAGATTGAATCTCTACCCTCGGGGCTCCTCCAGAAACAACGAAAAGCCACTACGTGTGGCCACGTGGAATGTTCGAACGCTCACTGCGGAGGAGAGGCTGCCATTCCTCTATCAGGAGCTGGACCGGTACCGCCTGGATCTCTGTGGCATTCAGGAGGTCCGGTGGACCGGTTCTGGCTCCTGCCATCATGAGGGGTGGACAGTCCTCTACACGGGGCAGCAGACTGTCAAACAACAGGGGGTGGCTCTTCTTATGAACAAAATAATGAAGGGGGCGTGGGAGCGTGGCGGTGAGGTGTGGGAAGCTGTAAGCCCTAGGCTACTTTGGGGTCGCCTTCCCATCAACCAGAGGCGAGGAGTGGTGGTCGTGGTTACCCACGCCCCCACTGTAGATGAACATCCGTGGAAGGAAGCAGGCAAAGCCGATGAGTCAGATGCCTTCTATGACTTCCTGTCACACGTGCTGGCTAAAGTGGTCCCTCGGGATAGAGTCATCTTGTTGGGTGACTTCAATGCCCGAGTTGGTCATGATGCTGGCACCTGGTCTGGAGTGATTGGAGGGCATGGACCAGATCAGCTCAATAACAACAGATTTTTGTGCAGCCCATGGGCTTGTAATTACCAACACGCTGTTCCGGCATGGACGCATCCACACAACATCATGGATGCATGCCGGGTCCAAGCAAGAACATCTGCTGGACTACATAGTGACGGACCAGCGGATGCGAGCCCATGTCGTTGACACCAGGACCTACCGTGGAGCTGATCTGCCCTCTGACCATCGACTTGTCATCTGTAAGATGCGCCTGCCATTCTTCCACTCCGGTGGTGGGTGTACACCCAGGACCCCATTCCAACCTAAAGTGGCCTGGTCTCAGTTATCTGATGAAAGTTGCAAGCGAGAATTCCATCATCGACTGCGGCTGGGATTGGCATCGTCCCCCACTCCTCCGGATGTCGAGGGTAAATGGGCGAGGTTTAGGACTCGCTCATGCAGCTGCATTGGCTGCTTTGGGTACGCAGTCCAGACCTCCCCAGAGACCCTGGCTGATAGAGGAGGTGTTCAGGATAGTTCAGAAAAAGCGACAGGCCCACTGTCATCGGCTACAGAATCCCACGTCAGAGAATGAGGAGGCTTACCGCAGCCTTCGCTCGGAGGTTTGGAGAGCCGTGAGGCGCTGCTAGGATGGGTGGTGGTCGCGGGTTGCTGAGGAGATGGAGTCTGCCTCAGTGGCCCGCGATCACAAATCTCTATTTAACGCCATCAAAAAAGTAACCTGCAACGCCACACCTATTACCATCATTAGGGGAAAAAACGGTGATCCAATCTCCGACCCCCAGGAACAGGTTTGCAGATTTGCTGAGCATTTCTGTGAGGTCCTGGGGGAGGGAAAATCCCTCAGCCAGGAAAACATCGTGGCACAAAGTGAGGATGACCCTGCTGAGGCTGCGGTGCCTCAAATATTGGAAGAAGTCACCCCCTGTGAGTGGCTGGCTGAGGTGCCATCTGTTGAGGAAGTACTGAAGGCGATACGGAGTCTGAGACCAGGAAAGGCAGCGGGCAGAGATGATCTGCCAAGCGAAATGCTGAGGGAGGGTGGCGTTTGTGCACAGACTGCCCTATATGACATCATAACAACGGTCTGGACCACTGGACGGGTTCCGCAGGATTGGAAGGATGCCCTGGTGGTCCCCCTCTTTAAGAAGGGGGACCGCACAGACTGTAACAACTACAGGGGCATCTCACTCATCAGTGTGCCGGGAAAGGTCCTGGCAAGGATTATTCAACATCGCCTTGCCAGGCACGCTGAGGAGAGGCTTGCGGAGCCCAAATGCGGTTTCAGGAAAGGGCGGTCCTGCACAGATGCCATATTTTCAGTCCGTCTGCTACAGCAGACGTGTAGGGAATTCCAGCAAGACCTACATCTCTGCTTTATTGACCTGGTCAAGGCATATGATACCATCACTAGGCCTGGGCTCTGGGTTGTTCTTTGTGTTTTTGGAGTCCCTGACTCTCTGCTCACGATCATTAAGGACCTTTATGATGGTGAGCGGGCCCGGGTAAAACTATGTGGCCGGGAGTCAGATCCATTCCCTGTACATCTTGGGGTACGACAGGGATGTCCTCTGGCTCCCACATTATTCAACATCTATTTTGACCACGTAGTTCGTGAAGCCTTCAATAGCTGTACTGGGGGAATCTCCATTTGGTACAGATATAATGGGAGGCTGATCGATGCCCGGGTGCGGTCAAGGGATGGCTCCCTATTGCTCAACCACGTTATGTATGCCGATGATTTGGTAATAGCTGCTCATTCAGAGGAGGAGTTGGAGACGCTGCTGCTGCTGAAACTGGAGCGTGCCACTAAGAGATGGGGCCTTACCATCAGCCCCACCAAAACTAAGCACCTGCCTGGGTATTTTGTACCATCGGACACTCCACCCCCACTACTCCCAATCAGTGATGGGGCAGTTGTGGAGAGAGTGGAGAGTTTCCCATACCTGGGCAGTGTGCTTTTGACCGGCTCCGGTTTAACAGCAGAGGTCTCACTCCGAATCAGTCGAGCGGCAATATCTTTTCATCGGTTGCATAACGCTGTGTGGAAGCTACCTGGTCTGTCGCTCCGCACTAAGCTTCAGGTCTTCTCGGCTACGGTCATTCCCTCCCTTCTCTACGCTTACGAAACGTGGACCCCCCTAATGGAACATCTTCGCCAGTTAGAAACATTTAGGCTAGCCTGCCAACGACCCATCCTAGGTTTAACCAGGCTGGATTGTGTGAGGAGCTCACAAATCCTTGAAAGATCTGGGCAAGGTCCCATCGGTGAGCTCCTCCGGCAGGCAAGGCTGCGTTGGCTGGGTCATGCAGCCCGCATGCCCAGCCACCGCATGCCGAAACAGCTTTTGTTCGGCCGGATCGAGGGGGCTAAATGGGCGCGACATGGGCTAGAGAAGAGATGGAGTGATGTGGAACAGGAGGACGTGGAACTGAGTGGACTTGCCGATGACTGGTACCAGCGGTGTCAAGATCGGCCTCTGTGGAGGAGGCTCGTGAAGGGCGCTACTGGGCAGTTGGAGGCAGTTGCCCTTCAACAACAACGGAGGGCGGAGGAGCGACGCTCACAACAACGAGCGGAGCGCTGGATGGCTAAAGCACAGCAGGTTGGCACAGTAGGGGGCACAGGTGGTGCATCAGCCAGTCATCTCAGTCATCTTAGTCAGTCGACCCGTGGCACTTGGGTCTGCCCCGTGACCTCCTGCCAGCAGGCGTTCGACACTTCACGTGGCCTCAGGGTGCACATGGCCTGGCACAAGCGTCATGGTGACGTCACCGCCACTTAGTGGCGAATGGCGGTTGTTGTTGTTGTGTTTGTGCGTATATGTGTGTGTATATACGTGTGTGTGTGTACGTGTGCACGTTTACGTGTGTGTACGTGTATGTGTACGCGTGCTTCTGTGTAAGTGTGTGTACGTGTGTGTACGTGTACGTGTGTGTATAAGTGTGTGTGTACGTGTAAGTGTGTACGTGTGAGTGTGTACGTGTGCGTGTGTGTATACGTGCGTGTGTGAGTGTGTGTAAACGTGCGTGTGTGTGTGTACGTGTGTGTGTGTGTGTACGTGTGTGTGAGTGTGTACATGAGTGTGTACGTGTGTGTACGTGTACGTGTGTATACGTGTGTGTGTACGTGTGTGTGTACGTACGTGTGTGAGTGTGTGTACGTGTGTGTGTGTGTGCACGTGTGTGTGTGTACGTGTGTGTGTGTACGTGTGTGTGTGTGTACGTGTGTGTGTACTTGTGTGTACGTGTGTGTGTACTTGTGTGTATGTGTACACGTGTGTGTACGTGTGTGTGTATACGGGTGTGTGTATACGTGTGTGTGTGAGCGTGTATACGTGTGTGTGAGTATGTACGTGTGTGTATGTACGTGTGTGTGTGTACGTGTGTGTGTGTACGTGTGTGTGTGAGTGTGTGAGCGTGTACGTGTGTGTGTGAGTGTGTACGTGTGTGTGTGTACGTGTGTGTGTGTGAGTATGTACGTGTGTGTGAGAGTGTGTACGTGTGTGTGTGAGTGTGTACGTGTGTGTGTGAGTGTGTGTGAGTGTGTGTGAGTGTGTACGTGTGTGTGTACGTGTGTGTGAGTGTGTACGTGTGTGTGTACGTGTGTGTGTACGTGTGTGTGAGTGTGTATGTGTGCGTGTACGTGTACATGTACGTGTGTGTGTACGTGTACATGTGTGTGTGTGTACGTGTGTGTGTGTGTGAGTGTGTACGTGTGTGTGTACGTGTGTGTGTGTACGTGTGTGTGTACGTGTGTATGAGTGTGTACGTGTGTGTGTACGTGTACATGTGTGTGTGTGTGAGTGTGTGCGTGTGTGTGTGAGTGTGTACGTGTGTGTGTAGGTGTGTACGTGTGTGTGTACGTGTGTGTGTGAGTGTTTGAGTGTGTGTCTGTGTGTACGTGTGTGTATGTACGTGTGTGTGTGTGTGAGTGTGTACGTGTGTGTGAGTGTGTACGTGTGTGTGAGTGTGTACGTGTGTGTGTACGTGTGTGTGTGTGTGAGTGTGTGTCTGTGTGTACGTGTGTGTATGTACGTGTGTGTGAGTGTGTACGTGTGTGTGTACGTGTATGTGTGTGAGTGTGTACGTGTGTGTGTACGTGTGTGTGTGTACGTGTGTGTGTGCGTGTATGTGTGTGTGTGTACGTGTGTGTGTGAGTGTGTGCGTGTGTGAGTGTGTGCGAGTGTGTGCGTGTGTGTGTGTGCGTGTGTGTGTGAGTGTGTACGTGTGTGTGTGTACGTGTGTGTGTGAGTGTGTGCGTGTGTGAGTGTGTGCGAGTGTGTGCGTGTGTGTGTGTGCGTGTGTGTGTGAGTGTGTACGTGTGTGTGTGTACGTGTGTGTGTGAGTGTGTGCGTGTGTGAGTGTGTGCGAGTGTGTGCGTGTGTGTGTGTGCGTGTGTGTGTGAGTGTGTACGTGTGTGTGTGTGAGTGTGTACGTGTGTGTACGTGTGTGTGTGCTTGGTATTCCGTGTGCACACTGGGGCTGGTTTCGGTCGCCAGCATTAGCATGCGAGACGCATAGCTGACAGAGAACACACTCACAGTTACACACACTCACTCACAGTTACACACACACACAGTTACACACACACACAGTTACACACACACACAGTTTCACACACACAGTTACACACACACACACAGTTACACACTCACAGTTACACACACTCACTCACAGTTACACACACACACAGTTTCACACACACACAGTTACACACACACACAGTTTCACACACACAGTTTCACACACTCACTCACAGTTACACACACACACAGTTTCACACACACACAGTTACACACACACACAGTTTCACACACACAGTTTCACACACTCACTCACAGTTACACACACACACAGTTTCACACACACACAGTTACACACACACACAGTTTCACACACACAGTTTCACACACTCACTCACAGTTACACACACACACAGTTTCACACACACACAGTTACACACACACACAGTTTCACACACACAGTTTCACACACACAGTTACACACACTCACTCACAGTTACACACACACACAGTTTCACACACACACAGTTACACACACACACAGTTTCACACACACAGTTTCACACACACAGTTTCACACACTCACTCACAGTTACACACACACACACACAGTTTCACACACACACAGTTACACGCACACACAGTTTCACACACACAGTTTCACACACTCACTCACAGTTACACACACACAGTTTCACACACTCACAGTTACACACACACACACGTAGTTTCACACACACAGTTTCACACACTCACTCACAGTTACACACACACAGTTTCACACACTCACTCACAGTTACACACACACAGTTTCACACACTCACTCACAGTTACACACACACAGTTTCACACACTCACTCACAGTTACACACACACAGTTACACACTCACTCACAGTTACACACACACAGTTTCACACACTCACTCACAGTTACACACACACAGTTTCACACACTCACAGTTACACACACACAGTTACACACACACAGTTTCACACACAGTTTCACACACACGCACAGTTACACACACACACAGTTTCACACACACGCACAGTTACACACACACACAGTTTCACACACACAGTTTCACACACACACACAGTTTCACACACTCACTCACAGTTACACACACACAGTTTCACACACTCACTCACAGTTACACACACACAGTTTCACACACTCACAGTTACACACACACAGTTTCACACACACACAGTTACACACACAGTTTCACACACACACACACACAGTTTCACACACTCACTCACAGTTACACACACACAGTTTCACACACTCACTCACAGTTACACACACACAGTTTCACACACTCACAGTTACACACACACAGTTTCACACACACACAGTTACACACACACACAGTTTCACACACACACAGTTAAACACACAGTTACACACACTCACAGTTACACACACACACACAGTTACACACACTCACTCACAGTTACACTCACACAGTTACACTCACTCACAGTTACACACACACACTCACAGTTACACACACACTCACAGTTACACACACACACACACACAGTTTCACACACACACACAGTTACACACACACACACAGTTACACACACACAGTTTCACACACTCACACACAGTTACACACAGTTACACACACTCACTCACAGTTACACACACACAGTTTCACACACTCACAGTTTCACACACACACAGTTTCACACACTCACTCACAGTTACACTCACTCACAGTTACACACACTCACTCACAGTTACACTCACACAGTTGCACTCACTCACAGTTACACACACACTCATAGTTACACACACACACACACAGTTTCACACACACACAGTTACACACACTCACTCACAGTTACACTCACACAGTTTCACACACTCACAGTTACACACACACTCACAGTTACACACACACTCACAGTTTCACACACTCACAGTTACACACACAGTTACACACACTCACTCACAGTTACACACACACAGTTACACACACACTCACAGGTACACACACACAGATACACACACTCACACACAGTTACACACACTCACAGTTACACACACAGTTACACACACTCACTCACAGTTACACACACTCACTCACAGTTACACACACACAGTTACACACACACTCACAGGTACACACACACAGATACACACACTCACACACAGTTACACACACTCACTCACAGTTACACACACACTCACAGTTACACACACACTCACAGTTACACAACAACAACCGCCATTCGCCACTAAGTGGCGGTGACGTCACCACGACGCTTGTGCCAGGCCATGTGCACCCTGAGGCCACGTGAAGTGTCGAACGCCCGCTGGCAGGAGGTCACGGGGCAGACCCAGGTGCCACGGGTCGACTGACTGAGATGACTGGCTGATGCACCACCTGTGCCCCCTACTGTGCCAACCTGTTGTGCTTTAGCCACCCGGCGCTCCGCTCGTTGTTGTGAGCGTCGCTCCTCCGCCCTCCATTGTTGTTGGAGGGCGACTACCTCCAACTGCCCAGTAGCATCCTTCACGAGCCTCCTCCACAGAGGCCGATCTTGACACCGCTGGTACCAGTCATCGGCAAGTCCACTCAGCTCCACGTCCTCCTGTACCACATCACTCCATCTCTTCTCTAGCCCATGCCGCGCCCGCTTAGCCCCCTCAATCCGGCCGAACAAAAGCTGTTTCGGCATGCGTTGGCTGGGCATGCGGGCTACATGACCCAGCCATCGCAGCCTTGCCCGCCGGAGGAGCTCACCGATGGGACCTTGCCCAGATCTTTCAAGGATTTGTGAGCTCCTCACACAATCCAGTCTGGTTAAACCCAGGATGGATCGTAGGCAGGCCAGCCTAAATGTTTCTAATCGGCGAAGATGTTCCATTAGGGGGG
This sequence comes from Petromyzon marinus, assembly GCF_048934315.1. Lineage (NCBI taxonomy): Eukaryota > Metazoa > Chordata > Hyperoartia > Petromyzontiformes > Petromyzontidae > Petromyzon > Petromyzon marinus. The sequence goes on from NW_027423135.1 coordinate 705,141, forward strand.
TCCACGTTTCGCAAGCGTAGAGAAGGGAGGGAATGACCGTGGCCGAGAAGACCTGAAGCTTAGTGCGGAGCGACAGACCAGGTAGCTTCCACAGTTACACAGTTTCACACACACACAGTTACAGACACTCACTCACATTTACACACACAGTTTCACACAAACACAGTTACACACACACAGTTAGCCACACACAGTTTCACACACACAGTTTCACACACACACACACACACAGTTTCACACACACACACACAGTCACACACACAGTTTCACACACACAGTCACACACACAGTTACACACTCACAGTTACACACACACAGTTACACACACACTCACAGTTACACACACACAGTTACACACACTCACTCACAGTTACACACACACAGTTTCACACACTCACACACAGTTACACACACTCACTCACAGTTACTTACACACACAGTTTCACACACTCACAGTTACACACACAGTTACACACACACACAGTTACACACACTCACTCACAGTTACACACACACTCACTCACAGTTACACACACAGTTTCACACACACACAGTTACACACACTCACTCACAGTTACACACACTCACAGTTACACACACACAGTTTCACACACACACTCACAGTTTCACACACACACAGTTACACAAAGATAAAAAACAAAGACCCCCCATATAGCCTTAACAGACTGTAGGGGCAAGTGCTGTTAGCGAGCACCTATGAAGGCCGGAACGGTACACGAGGGGGTGGGTGGCTAGCACCACGCCCGACCGCCTTTGTCTCCCCAGTGGCAATGTTTTATCCACCGCACCAGGTACTCATTTGAGGCTGAGTCGACCTAGGGGAGGCCCAGGACCGGTTCATATAATCGTCACTGGTGTTGGCCATGAGCGGGAATCGAACCCGGGTCGCCAGGTTCATAGCGCAGCGTAGCGCTAACCGCTACACTATCGCTCCCCACTCACTCACACACACTCACACACTCACAGTTACACACACACACACTTACAGTTACACACACACACTTACACACTCACAGATACACACACACTTACACAACAACCGCCATTCGCCACTAAGTGGCGGTGACGTCACCACGACGCTTGTGCCAGGCTATGTGCACCCTGAGGCCACGTGAAGTGTCGAACGCCCACTGGCAGGTCACGGGGCAGACCCAGGTTCCACGGGTCGACTGACTGAGATGACTGGCTGATGCACCACCTGTGCCCCCTACTGTGCCAACCTGCTGTGCTTTAGCCACCCGCCGCTCCGCTCGTTGTTATGAGCGTCGCTCCCCCGCCCTCCATCGTTGTTGGAGGGCGACTACCTCCAACTGCCCAGTAGCATCCTTCACGAGCCTCCTCCACAGAGGCCGATCTTGACACCGCTGGTACCAATCATCGGCAAGTCCACTCAACTCCACGTCCTCCTGTACCACATCACTCCATCTCTTCTCTAGCCCGTACCGCGCCCGTTCACCCTCTCGATCCGGCCGAACAAAAGCTGTTTCGCCATGCGGTGGCTGGGCATGCGGGCTACATGACCCAGCCAACGCAGCCTTGCCTGCCGGAGGAGCTCAGCGATGGGACCTTGCCCAGATCTTTCAAGGATTTGTGAGCTCCTCACACAATCCAGCCTGGTTAAACACAGGATGGATCGTAGGCAGGCCAGCCTAAATGGTTCTAACCGGCGAAGATGTTCCATTAGGTGGGTCCACGTTTCGCAAGCATAGAGAAGGGAGGGAATGACCGTGGCCGAGAGGACCCGAAGCTTCGTGCAGAGCGACAGACCAGGTAGCTTCCACACAGCGTTACGCAACCGATGAAAAAATATTGCCGCTCGAATGATTCGGAGTGAGACCTCCGCTGTTAAACCGGAGCCGGTCATAAGCACACTGCCCAGGTATGGGAAACTCTCCACTCTCTCCACAACTGCCCCATCACCGATCGGGAGTTGTGGGGGTGGAGTGTCCAACGGTACAAAATACCCAGGCAGGTGCTTAGTTTTGTTGGGGCTGATGGTAAGGCCCCATCTCTTAGTGGCACGCTCCAGTCTCAGCAGCAGCGTCTCCAACTCCTCCTCTGATAGAGCAGCTATTACCAAATCATCGGCATACATAACGTGGTTGAGCAATAGGAAGCCATCCCTTGACCGTACCCGGGCATCAATCAGCCTCGATCAGCCTTCCATTATATCTGTACCACTTACACACACACAGTTATACACACACTTACACACTCACAGTTACACACACACTTACACACTTACAGTTATACACACACACTCACACACAGTTACACACACTGTGTGTGTGTAACTGTGTGTGTGTAACTGTGAGTGTGTAACTCTGTGTGAGTGTGTGTAACTGTGTGTGTTTAACTGGCTGGGTCATGTAGCCAGCATGCCCAGCCACCGCATGCCAAAACAGCTTTTGTTCGGCCGGATCGAGGGGGCTAAACGGGCGCGGAACGGGCTAGAGAAGAGATGGAGTGATGTGGTACAGGAGGACGTGGAGCTGAGTGGACTTGCCGATGACTGGTACCAGCGGTGTCAAGATCGGCCTCTGTGGAGGAGGCTCGTGAAGGACGCTACTGGGCAGTTGGAGGCAGTCGCCCTCCAACAACAATGGAGGGCGGGGGAGCGACGCTCACAACAACGAGCGGAGCGCCGGGTGACTAAAGCACAGCAGGTTGGCACAGTAGGGGGCACAGGTGGTGCATCAGCCAGTTATCTCAGTCAATCGACCCGTGGCACCTGGGTCTGCCCCGTGACCTCCTGCCAGCGGGCGTTCGACACTTCACGTGGCCTCAGGGTGGACAAAGCCTGGCACAAGCGTCGTGGTGACGTCACCACCACTTAGTGGCGAATGGCGGTTGTTGTTGTGGTGTGTGTGTGTAACTGTGTGTGTAACTGAGTGTGTGTGTGTGTAACTGTGTGTGTAACTGTGTGTGTGTGTGTAACTGTGTGTGTGTGTAACTGAGTGTGTGTGTGTAACTGTGTGTGTGTGTGTAACTGAGTGTGTGTGTGTAACTGTGTGTGTAACTGTGTGTGTGTGTAACTGTGTGTGTTTGTAACTGTGTGTGTGTGTGTAACTGTGTGTGTAACTGTGTGTGTGTGTGTAACTGTGTGTGTGTGTGTGTAACTGAGTGTGTGTGTGTAACTGTGTGTGTGTGTGTGTAACTGTGTGTGTAACTGTGTGTTAAATAACACACAGTTACACACACAGTAACTGTGGGGAATCTCCATATGGTACAGATATAATGGGAGGCTAATCGATGCCCGGGTGCGGTCAAGGGATGGCTCCCTATTGCTCAACCACGTTATGTATGCTGATGACTTGGTAATAGCTGCTCAGTCAGAGGAGGAGTTGGAGACGCTGCTGCTGAGACTGGAGCGTGCCACTAAGAGGTGGGGCCTTACCATCAGCCCCACCAAAACTAAGCACCTGCCTGGGTATTTTGTACCATCGGACACTCCACCCCCACAACTCCCAATCGGTGATGGGGCAGTTGTGGAGAGAGTGGAGAGTTTCCCATACCTGGGCAGTGTGCTTATGACTGGCTCCAGTTTAACAGCAGAGGTCTCACTCCGAATCAGTCGAGCGGCAATATCTTTTCATCGGTTGCGTAACGCTGTGTGGAAGCTACCTGGTCTGTCGCTCCGCACTAAGCTTCAGGTCTTCTCGGCCACGGTCATTCCCTCCCTTCTCTACGCTTGCGAAACGTGGACCCCCCTAATGGAACATCTTCGCCGGTTAGAAACATTTAGGCTGACCTGCCTACGATCCATCCTGGGTTTAACCAGACTGGATTGTGTGAGGAGCTCACAAATCCTTGAAAGATCTGGGCAGGGTCCCATCGGTGAGCTCCTCCGGCAGGCAAGGCTGCGATGGCTGGGTCATGTAGCCCGCATGCCCAGCCACCGCATGCCGAAACAGCTTTTGTTTGGCCGGATTGAGGGGGCTAAGCGGGCGCGGCACGGGCTAGAGAAGAGATGGAGTGATGTGGTACAGGAGGACGTGGAGCTGAGTGGACTTGCCGATGACTGGTACCAGCGGTGTCAAGATCGGCCTCTGTGGAGGAGGCTCGTGAAGGATGCTACTGGGCAGTTGGAGGCAGTCGCCCTCCAACAACAACGGAGGGCGGAGGAGCGACGCTCACAACAGCGAGCGGAGCGCCGGGTGGCTAAAGCACAGCAGGTTGGCACAGTAGGGGGCACAGGTGGTGCATCAGCCAGTCATCTCAGTCAGTCGACCCGTGGCACCTGGGTCTGCCCCGTGACCTCCTGCCAGCGGGCGTTCGACACTTCACGTGGCCTCAGGGTGCACATAGCCTGGCACAAGCGTCGTGGTGACGTCACCGCCACTTAGTGGCGAATGGCGGTTGTTGTTGTTGTTGTAACTGTGTGTGTGTGTGTGTAACTGTGTGTGTGTGTGTAACTGTGTGTGTGTGTAACTGAGTGCAAGTGTGTGTGTGTGTAACTGTGTGTGTGTGTAACTGTGTGTGTAACTGTGTGTGTGTAACTGTGTGTGTAACTGTGTGTGTGTGTAACTGAGTGTGTGTGTGTAACCGAGTGCGTGTGTAACTGTGTGTGTAACTGAGTGTGTGTGTGTAACTGTGTGTGAGTGTGTGTGTAACTGTGTGTGTAACTGTGTGTGTAACTGTGTGTGTGTGTAACTGTGTGTGTAACTGTGTGCGTAACCGAGTGCGTAACCGAGTGCGTGTGTAACTGTGTGTGTGTGTAACTGTGTGTGTAACTGTGTGTGTGTGTAACTGTGTTTGTAACTGTGTGTGTAACTGTGTGTGTGTGTAACTGTGTGTGTAACTGTGTGTGTGTGTAACCGAGTGCGTGTGTAACTGTGTGTGTGTGTGTGTAACTGTGTGTGTGTGTAACTGTGTGTGTGTGTAACTGTGTTTGTAACTGTGTGTGTAACTGTGTGTGTGTGTAACTGTGTGTGTAACTGCGTGTGTAACTGTGTGTGTAACTGAGTGCGTGTGTAACTGTGTGTGTGTGTAACTGAGTGTCCAGCAAAACAACCCCCTCTCTCCTCGTCGGTGCCGGACGGCAAAGCTGTGGGTGGGCAGTGCCATGGGGGAGGGCCAATGTAGGTTGACCATTCCCCTCGTGGCGTCTGTGTCCACCACAGCGGCCAAACGGGGGCTCTGGACGGGTGCGAGGGGCTGGTAACCCCTCCATCTTCAATTAATTAGCACCAAACCACGACTGAAAAATGTAATTAATAAGCTTGTGCAGGAGACCCCGGGGGGGGAGGAGGGGAGGACAGGTGTCTATGACGTCTCCTGGCCAGCAGATTGAATCCTTACCCTCGGGGCTCCTCCAGAAACAACGAAAAGCCACTACGTGTGGCCACGTGGAATGTTCGAACGCTCACTGCAGAGGAGAGGCTGCCACTCCTCTGTCGGGAGCTGGACCGGTACCGCCTGGATCTCTGTGGCATTCAGGAGGTCCAGTGGACCGGCTCTGGCTCCTGCCACCATGAGGGGTGGACAGTCCTCTACTAGGGGCAGGAGACTACCAAACAACAGGGAGTGGCTCTTCTTCTGAACAAAGGAATGAAGGGGGCGTGGGAGCGTGGCGGTGAGGTGTGGGAAACTGTAAGCCCCAGGCTACTTTGGGCTCACCTTCTCATCAACCGGAGGCGAGGAGTGGTGGTCGTGGTTACTTATGCCTCCACCGAAGATGAACATCCGTGGAGGGATGCAGGCAAAGCCGATGAGTCAGATGCCTTCTATGACCTCCTGTCAAAGGTGCTGGCTAAAGTGGCCCCTCGGGATAGTCATCCTGTTGGGTGACTTCAATGCCCGAGTTGGTCATGATGCTGGCACCTGGTCTGGAGTGATTGGAAGGCATGGGCCAGATCAGCTCAATAACGGCAGGAGGCTGCTAGATTTTTGTGCAGCCCATGGGCTTGTAATTACCAACACGTTGTTCCGGCATCGGCGCATCCACACAACATCATGGATGCATGCCGGGTCCAAGCAAGAACATCTGCTGGACTACATAGTGATGGAACAGCAGATGTGGGCCCATGTCCTTGACACCAGGACCTACCGTGGAGCTGATATGCCCATTGACCATTGACTTGTCATCTGTAAGATGCGCCTGCCAATCTTCCACTCTGGTGGTGGGTGCACACCCAGGACCCCATTTAAACCCATAGTGGCATAGTCTCAGCTAGCTGATGAAAATTGCAAGAGAGAATTTTATCATTGCTTGCGGCTGGGGTTGGCATCGTCCCCCACTCCTCCTGATGTCGAGGGTAAATGGGCGAGGTTTAGGACTGTGACTCATGCAGCTGCATTAGCTGCTTTGGGTACGCGGTCCAGACCTCCCCAGAGACCCTGGCTGACAGAGGAGGTGTTCAGGCTGGCTGAGAAAAAGCGACAGGCCCACTGTCATCGGCTACAGCATTCCATGTCGGAGAATGAGGAGGCTTACCGCAGCCTTCGCACGGAGGTTCAGAGAGCCGTGAGGCGCTGCAAGGATGGGTGGTGGTCGCGGGTTGCTGAGGAGATTGAGTCTGCCTCAATGGCCTGTGATCACAAATCGATTTTTAACTACATCAAAAAATAACCTGTAGCGCCAAACCTATTCCCATCATTAGGGGAAAGAACGGTGATCCAATCTCCGACCCCAGGAATAGGTTTGCAGATTTGCTGAGCATTTCTGTGAGGTCCTGGGAAAGAGAAAATCCCTCAGTCAGGAAAACATCGTGGCACGAAGTGGGGATGACCCTGCTGAGGCTGCGGTACCTCAAATATTGGAAGAAGTCACTCTGTGTGAGTGGCTGGCTGAAGTGCCATATGTTGAGGAAGTACTGAAGGCAATCCGGAGTCTGAGAACAGGAAAGGCAGCAGGCAGAGATGATCTCCAAAGCGAAATGCTGAGGGAGGGTGGCGTGTGTGCACAGACTGCCCTCTATGACATCATAACAACAGTCTGGACCACTGGACGGGTTCCGCAGGATTGGAAGGATGCCCTGGTGGTCCCCCTTTTTAAGAAGGGGGACCACCAGGGCCAGTGGTCCAGACTGTTGTTTTTAAGAAGGGGGACCGCACAGACTGTAACAACTACAGGGGCATCTCACTCCTCAGTGTGCCAGGAAAGGTCCTGGCAAGGATTATTCAACATCGCCTTGCCAGGCACGCTGAGGAGAGGCTTTCGGAGCCCCAATGCGGTTTCAGGAAAGGGCGTCCTGCACAGATGCCATATTTTCTGCCCGTCTGCTACAGCAGAGGTGTAGGGAATTCCAGCAAGACCTACATCTCTGCTTTAATGACCTGGTCAAGGCCTATGATACCATCAGTAGGCCTGGGCTCTGGGTTGTTCTTCGTGCTTTCGGAGTCCCTGACCCTCTGCTCACGATCATTAAGGACCTTGATGATGGTGAGCGGGCCCGGGTAAAACTATGTGGCCGGGAGTCAGAGCCATTCCCTGTACACCTTGGGGTGCGACAGGGATGTCCTCTGGCTCCCACATTATTTAACATCTATTTCGACCACGTAGTTCGTGAAGCCTTCAATCGCTGTACCGGAGGAATTTCCATCTGGTACAGATACAAGGGGAGGCTGATCGATGCCCGGGTGCGGTCAAGGGATAGCTCCCTATTGGCCAACCACGTTATGTATGCCGATGAACTAGTAATTGCTGCTCACTCAGAGGAGTTGGAGGCACTGCTGCTGAACCTGGAGCTTGCCACTAAGAGGTGGGGCCTTACCATCAGCCCCACCGAAACGAAACACCTGCCTGGGAATTTTGTTCCATTGGACACTCCACCCCACAACTCCCAATTGGTGATGGGGCAGTTGTGGAGAGAGTGAAGAGTTTCCCATACCTGGGCAGTGTGCTCATGACCGGCTCCGGTTTGATAGCAGAGGTCTCACACCGAATCTTCAAGCGGAAATATCTTTTCATCGGTTGCGTAACGCTGTGTGGAAGCTACCTGGTCTGTCACTCCGCACGAAGCTTCAGGTCTTCTCGGCCACAGTCATTCCCTCCCTTCTCTATGCTTGCGAAACGTGCACCCCCCTAATGGAACATCTTTGCCGGTTAGAAACATTTAGGCTAGCCTGCCTACGATTCATCCTGGGTTTAACCAGGCTGGATTGTGTGAGGAGATTACAAATCCTTGAAAGATCTGGACAAAGTCCCATTGGTGAAATCCTCCGGCAGGCAAGGCTGTGTTGGCTGGGCCATGTAGCCCGCATGCCCAAACAGATTTTGTTCGGCCGGATCGAGGGGGCTAAACGGGCGCGGCACAGGCTGGGGAAGAGATGGAGTGATGTGGTCCAGGAGGATGTGGAGCAGAGTGGACTTGCCGATGACCGGTACCAGCGGTGTCAAGATCGGCCTCTGTGCAGTAGGCTCATGAAGGACGCTACTGGGCAGTTGGAGGTAGTCGCCCTCCAACAACAACGGAGGGCGGAGGAGCGACGCTCACAACAACAAGCGGAGCGCCGGGTGGCTAAAGCACAGCAAGTTGGCACGGTAGGGGGCACAGGTGGTGCATCAGCCAGTCATTTCAGTCAGTCGACACGTGGCACCTGCTGGGTCTACCCCATGACCTCGTGCCAGCGGGCGTTCGACACTTCACGTGGCCTCAACATGCACATAGCCTGGCACAAGTGTCGTGGTGACGTCACCGCCACTTAGTGGCGAATGGCAGTTGTTGTTGTCTGTGTGTGTGTCAGTGTGTCTGTGTGTGTCAGTGTGTCTGTGTGTGCCAATGTGCTGGCCTTCATAGGTGCTCGCTAACAGCACTTGCCCCAACAGTCTGTTACAGGCTATACGGGGGATGTTTGTCTTTGTATTGGAGGGAAAGAAATTGCTGATGTGTGGGTCTAGCCTAGGGACATCCCCAGTGGCAGCTGTCCCTGTGCATCAGTCTTCTGCCAGTAGATGGGGTAGTGATGATTGCTGCTAATGTGCGAGATGGGCATGGTGGCTAGGAGATGTTAACTACCTCGCCTGGTCTACAGGAGGTCGTGGGTTCGATCCCGACCCTGCCGAGGCCTGCTGCTGTATATTTGGAGTTTGCGTGTCTTTCTCATCATCATCATCATCACAGTGGCTAGGAGATGAGGGGGGGATGGTATCACTCGGATGTCCGCACGGATGGGTTCGTGATCCCACTCAGGGTGTACGGTGACCCCTCGTAGGCCAGGGGGAGATTCGCTCATCTCTCGACGCGATCCGCCAAACGCGTCACCATCCCGAGGGTAATCGGGGGTGTTGCTCATCGCAGCCACACATCAGCGCACACACAGATACACATCAACACACACACACATCAACACACACACACAAATACACATCAACACACACACATCAACACACACAGATACACATCAACACACACACATCAACACACACACACACATCAACACACACACATCAACACACACACACAGATACACATCAACACACACACATCACACACACACAGATACACAGATACACACACACATCACACAACACAGATACACAGATACACACACACACATCACCATCATCAACAAACACACACACAGATACACATCAAAACACACATCAACACACACAGATACACATCAACACACACACATCAACACACACACACACCACCATCAACACCATCAACACACACACACATCAACACACACACACATACACATCAACACACACACACACCACCACCACACACACCACCACCACCACACATCAACACACACACCACCACCATCATAATCACCACCACACATCAACACACACACACAGATACGCATCAACACACACACACCACCACCATCATCACCACACAGCAACACGCACACACACCACCACCATCATAATCACCACCACACATCACACACCACACATCAACACACACCCAGATACGCCTCAACACACATACATCACCATCATCACCACACATCAACACAAAAAGACAAAGCTAAAAGATCCCCTGTGTAGCCTGTAACAGACTGTAGGGGCAAGTGCTGTTAGCGAGAACCTATGAAGGCCGGCACGGTACACGAGGGGGTGGATGGCCAGCACCACGCCCGGCCGCCTTTGTCTTCCCAGTGGCGATGTTTACTGCACGCACCGCACCAGGAACTCATTTGAGGCTGAGTCGACCTAGGGGAGGCCCAGGACCGGTTCAGATAATCGTCACTGGCGGTGTTGGCCGCGAGCGGGAATCGAACTCGGGTCGCCGGGTTCGTAGCGTAGCGCTAACCACTACACCCACCGCTCCCCGCACACACAGACACACAGTGTACACACACACACACAGAAACACACTACTATCAACAACACACATCACCGTCACCACTACAACCACCACCACACATCAACACACACACACACCACCATCGCCACCACCACCACCACACACACCACCCTCACCACACATCACTACCCCAGCCACACGTCACCACCACCAATATTACCGCCACTGCCTTTGCAAACACCACCACCACCACTACCGCCACCGCACACAGCTTCTACCGCTACACACACTCACCACCACAACCGGTCACTACCGCACCACCACCACTACCACCACCTTTGTGAACACCACCACCACCACCAGCACCACCGCATATAACTTCCACCGCAACACACACTCACCATCACAACCTTACCACTAACCATCCCACCAACACCACCGCACACCACACCACCACTACCATCACCGCAAGCCTCACCACCACCACTACCACCACCACACATATCACCGCCATGATCACGAATCGCCACACACCACTCAAGCATGGTATATGGTACAACGGATTTTGCTGCACTGCACCACAGACCAATGACAGCATTTTACGACCGGTGACTATCTGTGCCAGACCTGTTCCAGGTTCAAAATCTGCTGAGCTTCTCATATTACACGACCCATTGCAGGTGATTAGGTCATTGCCAGCAGTACCACCATCATCATCATCATCACCACCACCGCCACGACCATCTCCACCACGACAATCATCATCACAACCACGACCATCACCACCATCATCATCACGACCCTCACCACCACAACCATCATCATCACCACCACGGCCATCACCACCATCATCATCACCACCATCACCACCACCATCACCACCTCCACTTCCACCACCACCACAACAACCATCATCACCTCTTTCACCACCTATGCCAACATCACCAGCACCAACACCAACATCATCACCAACACCAACATCACTTCCGCTATCATCAACATTACCACCACCACCTCCACTACCACCACCAGTAATTACCACCACCACCACTCACAACCTAACAATCCTGATCATCATCATCAAAAAACAACTACTGACGGTCACCAATAAATGGCCGTGACGTCACCACGGCGCTTGTGCCAGGCTAGGTGCACTTTGAGGCCATCACGTGAAGTGTCAAAGGCTCGCCGCTGACAGATCACGGGACAGACCCAGCAAGTGCCATGGGCTGACTGACTGAGACGACGACTGGCCGATGCACCACCTGTGCCCCCCTACTGTGCCAGGCTAGGTGCAGGAAGTCTCGGGACAGACCCAGGTGGTACCATGGGTTGCCCGACTGAGATGACTGGCTGATGCACCACCTGATTGGCCGATGACGCACCACCTGACTGGCCGATGACGCACCGCCTGACTGGCCGATGACGCACCACCTGACTGGCCGATGACGCACCACCTGATTGGCCGATGACGCACCACCTGACTGGCCGATGACGCACCACCTGACTGGCCAATGACGCACCACCTGACTGGCCGATGACGCACCACCTGACTGGCCGATGAGGCACCACCTGACTGGCCGATGACGCACCGCCTGACTGGCCGATGACGCACCACCTGATTGGCCGATGACGCACCACCTGATTGGCCGATGATGCACCACCTAATTGGCCGATGATGCACCACCTGATTGGCCGATGACGCACCGCCACCTGTGCCCACATCTGCGCCAACTCCACGTACGTTCGCCGCTGAGAGTTGGTGCCATCATCACCACCACCACCACCATCATCACCACCATCATCACCACCACCACCACCACCATCATCACCACCACCATCATCACCACCATCATCACCACCACCACCACCATCACCACCACCACCATCATCACCATCACCACCACCACCACCATCACAATCGTCGCTATCATCACCTTTCCTGCTCCCACCACCATCACAACCAACATGATCACTACAATCACCGAACCACGACGATTAATGTAACTTCACTTACACCATCACCAACTATCACCAACTATAACCACCACCACCATAACCTCTGCCACAACCACCACAACCACTACAATCATCATCACCACCACAATCACCACCCACACCAACACCATGATCATCACTATCACCATCATTAACACAATCACCACCCGCACTAACACCATTATCATCATCACCATCATCACCACAACGATCACCACAACCATCACAATCGCCAACGCCATCACAGTCACTATCACCACCACATTAACCACCCACACTAACACCATTATCATCACCATCATCACCACAATGGTCGCCATCACCAACCAATACGACCACAAACATCGCCACCACCACCACTCCCACCAACTCCATCACCATACCCACCACTGCCATCACGAACGTCACCACCGTCACCACTGGTTGTCACCTCATACCGATTTTTCGTACAGAATCGTCCTCTTGATGTGGGGGGGGACATTGGTGGGTCTCAGGGAAAACGGGACTGGTGGCAACCTGAACCATCGCCACGATCTCTATCACGAAAATTACCACCTCATTTCACCACCATTAATACCAACAACAACAACAACCGCCATTCGCCACTAAGTGCCAGGCTAGGTGCACGTTGAGGCCACGTGACGTGTCGAACGCCCGCTGGCAAGGAGGTCACGGGACGGACCCAGCAAGGTGCCATGATTATGGTGTTAGTGACTGACTGAGATGACCGGTAGATGCACCACCAGCTGTACCACCCCATGTTGTGCCAACTCGCTACATTTTAAATCTTGACTTAAAGCTTTCGGTGGGTCTCTCGGTAAAGTCACGCAGATAGGTTCAAAGAAAATAACAACAAGATAACAACAACAAAACGACGATTCGATCGAAACACAAGCGATCGAAACGTCGATTTTGTTTATTTATTTGTTTTATTTCTGTCATTTTCTTTGAACCTATCTACGCGACTTTACCGAGAGACCCAAGGATTTGCTGCATTTTATCTGCCCGGCGCTCCGCTCGTTGTTGTGAGCGTCGCTCCTCCGCCCTCCGTTGTTGCTGGAGGGCGACTGCCTCCAGCTGCCCAGCGGCAGCGTCCTTCACGAGCCTCCTCCTCCACGGAGGCCGATCTTGACACCGCTGGTACCGCTCATCGGCAAGTCCACTCAGCTCCACGTCCTCCTGTACCACTTTTACTACCATCTACACCAGCACCACAACCACCATCACCATCACTACTACTACGGACCCTAACCACGGCTATCACCACCTACGCACCACCACAATCACCACCATCATCACCACCATCACGACCAACACCACCAACCTGAGCCGCAAATTTGACTTTCACCACCACAATCACCACCAACACAATCACCACCAACACAATCACCACCAACACAATCACCACCAACACAACCACAAACATGACCATCACCACCAGCACAATCACCACCAACACAACCACAAACATGACCATCACCACCACCACAATCACCACCAACACAATCACCACCAACTCTAACCACAAACATGACCATCACCACCACCACAATCACCACCAACTCTAACCACAAACATGACCATCACCACCAGCACAATCACCACCAACTCTAACCACAAACATGACCATCACCACCAGCACAATCACCACCAACACAACCACAAACATGACCATCACCACCACCACAATCACCACCAACTCTAACGACAAACATGACTATCACCACCAGCACAATCACCACCACCACAATCACCACCACCACAATCACCACCAACTCTAACCACAAACATGACCATCACCACCAGCACAATCACCACCAACTCTAACCACAAACATGACCATCACCACCAGCACAATCACCACCAACTCTAACGACAAACATGACTATCACCACCAGCACAATCACCACCAACACAATCACCACCAACACAATCACCACCAACTCTAACCACAAACATGACCATCACCACCAGCACAATCACCACCAACTCTAACCACAAACATGACTATCACCACCAACACAATCACCACCAACTCTAACCACAAACATGACCATCACCACCAGCACAATCACCACCAACTCTAACCACAAACATGACCATCACCACCAGCACAATCACCACCAACTCTAACCACAAACATGACTATCACCACCAGCACAATCACCACCAACACAACCACAAACATGACCATCACCACCAGCACAATCACCACCAACTCTAACCACAAACATGACTATCACCACCAGCACAATCACCACCAACACAACCACAAACATGACTATCACCACCAGCACAATCACCACCAACTCTAACCACAAACATGACTATCACCACCAGCACAATCACCACCACCACCAACACAACTCTAACCACAAACACGACTATGACCACCATCACAATCACCACCACTGCCAACACCACCACCAATCCTAACCACAAACACGACTATGACCACCACCATCACAATCACCACCACTGCCAACACCACCACCAATCCTAACCACAAAGACGACTATCACCACCACCATCACAATCACCACCACTGCCAACACCACCACCAATCCTAACCACAAACATGACTATCATCACCACCACCACCACCACCAACCCTAACCACAAAATGACTATCACCACCTACACCACCACCACAATCACCACCACCACCAACCCGAACCACCAACACAACTACCACCACCACAATCACCACCACCACAAACCTTAACCACAAGCACGACTTACCACCACCACGACCACCACCAACCCTAACCACAAGCATGACTCATCACCACCACCACCACCACCACAATCACCACCCTAACCACCAACACAACCATCACCACCTACACCACAATCACCACCAACACAACCATCACCACCACAATCACCACCACCAACCCTAACCACAAGCACGACTTATCACCACCACAACCACCAACCCTAACCACAAGCACGACTTATCACCACCACCACAATCACCACCCTAACCACCAACACAACCATCACCACCTACACCACAATCACCACCCTAACCACCAACACAACCATCACCACCTACTACACCACCACCACAATCACCACCACCAACCCTAACCACAAGCACGACTTATAACCACAACAACCACCACCACAACTACCAACCCTAACCACAAGCATGACTTATCACCACCACCACAACCACCAACCCTAACCACAAGCACGACTTATCACCACCACAACCACCAACCCTAACCACAAGCATGACTTATCACCACCACAACCACCAACCCTAACCACAAGCATGACTTATCACCACCACAACCACCAACCCTAACCACAAGCACGACTTATCACCACCACAACCACCACAACCACCAACCCTAACCACAAGCACGACTTATCACCACCACAACCACCACCACAACCACCAACCCTAACCACAAGATTGACTTATCACCACCACAACCACCACAATTACCACCCTAACCACCAACACAACTATCACCACCGACTACAACATCACCACCACCATAATCACCACCACCTAACAACCAGTACCACCAACCCTAACCACCAACACAACTACCACCACCACCTACAACCACGACCACCAACCCTAACCACCAACACAACCACCACAATCACCACCATCTACAATCACGACCACCAACCCTAACCACCAACACCACCACCACCACAATCACCACCACCAAACAACCAGTACCACCAACCCTAACCACCAACACAACTACCACCAACTACTACCACCACCACCACCATCTACAATCACGACCACCAACCCTAACCACAAACACAACAACCACAATCACCACCATTTACAATCACGACCACCATCCCCAACCACAAACACAACCGCCACAATCACCACCATCTACAATCACGACCACCAACCCTAACCACCAACACCACCACCACAATCACCACCACCTACAATCACGACCACCAACCCTAACCACCAACACCACCACCACAATCACCACCACCTACAATCACGACCACCAACCCTAACCACCAACACAACTACCACAATCACCACCACCTACAATCACGACCACCAACCCTAACCACCACCACAATCACCACCATCTACAATAACGACCACCAACCCTAACCACCAACACCACCACCATCACAATCACCACCTAACAACCACCACCACCTAACAACCACCACGACCACAACCCTAACCACAATCACCACCACCACAACCCTAACCACAATCACCACCACCACCACCACAACCCTAACTACAATCACCACCACCACAACCCTAACCACCACCACCACAACCCTAACCACAATCAGCACCACCACAACCCTAACCACCACCACCACCACCTAACAACCACCACGACCACCCAAATCAAACGACCGCCCGCTCGCCCCCATTCCTCGCCTCTACCCCATGAGCGACCCGTCACCCTCCCGTCACCACCACCACCACCGAGGGGGGCCCCGTAAGGTCTCTCTCCTCCCCCCCCGCTCTGCCCCCCGATCACCCTCACCTTGCACCGCGGCGTCCACCCGGGCAGAGAGCCCCTCGGCACGTACTTGGCCATCATCTCCTCGAACTCGCGGTGCTTGCCCCGCGCCTCCACGTCCCTGCGCACAAACTCCGCGAGGCACGCGCGGCACGACCCCCCCGCCGCCCCCGCCGCCGCCGCCGCCTCCGTCGCCCCTTTCCCGGCGGCCGCTCCAGGACAGCGCCAGGCTTCGGCCTCCGCTCGCGGGGAGTACGCGGCCACCGCGTCTCCCAGGGTGTAGCGGCTACAGAACGGCATCGTCTTTCGCAGCGCGGCGTCTCTGTCCGACGCCGCCGCAGGCGTTGCAGTTCCACAGGCGCCAGCGATTGCAACGCTCCACTCAGACCCTGGGCCTAAATCCGTCTCGGAGCCTAGGCTCTCGCCTAGAAGCGCCCCTGCCGGAGACGTCGCGCCCCAGGCGGCGGCGGCTGCGGCGGCTGCGGCTGCGGCCGCCGTGACCGAGTCGGAGTCGTCGTCGGCCAGGGAGTCGTTGCGGATGAGGCGATGGGCCACGCGGACTCGACTCTGCTCGCTGCTCGTGGGACCTTCGAGACAGCTGCTACTGCTGCTGCTGTTGCTGCTGCTGGTGCTGGTGGTGTCCAGGGGGCGAGTAGCCTCCGCACAGAGCCAAAGGTGATCAGATAGCAGCACTGTGAAGAACAGCAACGCAGCCAGGGACAGGCGCCACTTCTGAGCGCTCTCGGGGTCGGTGAAGGGCTTCTCGCAGCAACGCGCGCCTCGCCAGGCCTTCAGCTGCTGCCGGTGATGGTGGTGGTCGTGGTGGTGAGGGTGGTGGTGCTGGTGGTGCTGGTGGTGATGATGGTGGTGGTGGTGAGGGTGGTGATGGTGGTGGTGGTGATGGTGGCGGTGGTGGCGATGATGCTGCTGCTGCTGATGATGATGATGATATTGCTGCTGATGTTGCTGCTGTTGTTGTTGGTGGTGATGGTGATGGTGCTGCTTGTGGTGATGATGATGATGCTGATGATGTTGATGATGATGATGGTGCTGCTGCTGCTGCTGATGAGGCTTCTGGTGGTGATGATGCGGATGCGGTTTGTGATATCTGCTGCTGCTGCTGCTGTTCTTACTGCTGCTGCTGCTACTGCCTTCGCGTGGTCTGTGATCCATGCCGTGTCGTCTTCAGACATGGACTTCTTAATTGTTGCCAGACCCAGATGTCGTCATCATCATCATCATCATCGTCGTCGTCGTCGTCTTGTGAAAATTCCTGAGCTGTGACACTTGCGCTGAGACGGAACTCACAAGCCACTCATTGTCAAATCGTCCGGCGAGAATCTGCACGTCCGAGCGCTTCGGCGGTGTCTTCTGCACGGCGTTAATCGTCGTCTGCATCATCAGCATCAGCATCGCCGTGGCCGTCGACGAAACGCAGCGAATGTGAACGGGCGTCGGCACGGCGAGACTCATCAGCAGCGCCGCCGTCACCACCACAGCGGTCAGAGTCGCGTCGATCAGCGTGGCCGCAGAAGCGAAACTTGGCACCCCGAACGTCACCAGCATCGCCACCATCGCGCGCATCATCCTCCTCCTCCTCCTCGTCGTCGTCTTCGTCGTCGTCTTCGCCGCCACCTCATCAATCAGCATCACCATCAGCAGACGCGTTTGCTTTGCCAGGGCGGGGACGTGTGTGTGTGTGGGGGGGGGTTGTGTTGGGGTGGTTCACAACCTGCGGTTTAAGGACGACCCCTCTCGCTCTCTCTCGCTCGCTCTGCGTGTGTCTCTCTGCTCCGGAGGAAATGACAGAGGTGGTGGTGGTGGTGGTGCTGGTGATGATGATGATGTGCCGGTGGCGAGGTAAGGGGGTTCAATGAGGAGGAGGAGGGGGAACTCTCATGCTCCTCACGCCGCTTGCTCTGCCCCCCTAAAGCCCTAACCCCACCCCCCGATACCCCTAAAGCCCCCTAACAACCGCTCTAGGCCCGGAGGCCCCAACACACAACGCGGTTTGAGCGCATGCAGTCGAGGCAAGGACACCCGTTTAAGCGCTCGTCCTGGGATGGCGGTGGTCGATGGTGGTTGCGGTGATGTTGGTGATGTTGGTGATGGTGGCTGGGAGGAGGAGCTGCCCTCGTACCCTTTCTCTGCTAACCACAAGCCGCTCATGAGCTCACGCCATCTTCCTGATGCCAGAGACCGAGGCGCCCATGTCGCGTCTCCTCCCTCTCTCCCCTCTCCCTCCCCCTCCTCCTCCTCTCTCTCTCCCCCTCCTCCTCCTCTCTCTCTCTCCCCCTCCTCCTCTCTCCCCTCTCCCCTCTCCCCTCTCCTCTCTCTCCCCCTCTCCCTCTCTCCCTCCCTCCCTCTCTCCCCTCTCCCTCTCTCCCCTCTCCCTCTCTCCCCTCTCCCTCTCTCTCTCTCCCTCTCTCTCTCTCCCCTCCTCCTCTCCCCTCCTCCCCTCTCCCCTCTCCCTCCCCTCCTCCCCATCTCCCTCCCCTCCTCTCCCCCCTCTTTCTCTCCTCTCCCTCCCCTCCTCCCCTCTCCCTCCCCTCTCCCCCCTCCCCCTTCCTCTCTCTCCCCTACGTCTCATCTCACTCCCTCCCTCTCCCCTCTCCCCCATCTCCTCCACTCCCTCTCCACTCTCTCCCTCCACTCCCTCTCCACTCTCATCTTCCTCCCGTTTCTTCCGCGCGCTCTCTCTCTGTATCCTGGCTTCGTCTCTCTCGTCCGGTGTGGGTCAATGTCTCTGTGTGTGTCCGATTGTTGTCACTGTGCGCTTGTGTATGCACCTATGTGTGACTGTGTCTGTGTGCGCGTTCGTCTTGTGTGTCGGGGTGTGTTTGTCTGTGTGTACCAGTGTGCGTCTGTATCGTGCGTCGCCTGTGTCAGTGCGTGTGTGTGCCAGTGTGTGTGTGTGTGTGTCACACCCCTCGTGTGACACAGTGCCGGCCTTCATGTATGATCGCTGACAGCACTTGCCCCAACAGTCTGTTAA
The DNA here is from genome assembly GCF_048934315.1 of Petromyzon marinus. NCBI lineage: Eukaryota > Metazoa > Chordata > Hyperoartia > Petromyzontiformes > Petromyzontidae > Petromyzon > Petromyzon marinus. The sequence continues at coordinate 724,844 of NW_027423135.1, forward strand.
GAGGCTATACGGGGCATCTTTGTGTTCGTCCTGTGTCACTGTGTGCGCGTGTCTACTGTGTGTTACTGTGTGCGTGGGTCTACCGTGTGTCAGTGTGTGTGTGTGTCAATGTGTGTCAGTGTGTGTGTCTACTGTGTGTCAATGTGTGTCAGTGTGCGTCGTGTGTCACTGTGTGTCGTGTGTCGTGTCGGTGTGTGTGTCAGTGTGTCGATTGCGTGTCAGTGTGTGTGAGTCTACTGTGTGTTGGTGTGTGCCTACTGTATGTCAGTGTGTACCTACTGTATGTCTGTGTGTGTGTGTGCGCGCGCGCGCCAGTGTGTGTATGCGTGGCAGTGTGTGTCTACTGTGTGTAAGTGTGTCGTGTGTCAGTGTGTGTGTTTACTGTGTCAGTGTGTGTGTGTCTACTTTGTGTGTGTCGTGTGTCAGTGTATGTGTCTACTGTGTCAGTGTGTGTCTACTGTGTGTGTGTGTCGTGTGTCAGTGTGTGTGTCTACTGTGTGTGTGTCGTGTGTCAGTGTGTGTCTACTGTGTCAGTGTGTGTGTCTACTGTGTGTGTGTCGTGTGTCAGTGTGTGTGTCTACTGTGTCAGTGTGTGTGTGTCTACTGTGTGTGTGTCGTGTGTCAGTGTGTGTGTCTACTGTGTGTAAGTGTGTCGTGTGTCGGTGTGTGTGTTTACTGTGTCAGTGTGTGTGTCTACTGTGTGTAAGTGTGTCGTGTGCCAGTGTGTGTGTGTCTACTGTGTCAGTGTGTGTGTCTACTGTGTGTCTGTCAGTGTGTGTGTTTACTGTGTCAGTGTGTGCCTACTGTATGTCAGTGTGTGTCTACTGTATGTCTGTGTGTGTGTGTGCGCGCGCGCGCGCCAGTGTGTGTATGCGTAGCAGTGTGTGTCTACTGTGTGTAAGTGTGTCGTGTGTCAGTGTGTGTGTCTACTGTGTGTAAGTGTGTCATGTGTCAGTGTGTGTGTTTACTGTGTCAGTGTGTCTACTGTGTGTAAGTGTGTGTGTCGTGTGTCAGTGTGTGTGTCTACTGTGTCAGTGTGTGTGTCTACTGTGTGTAAGTGTGTGTGTCGTGTGTCAGTGTGTGTGTCTACTGTGTCAGTGTGTGTGTCTACTGTGTGTAAGTGTGTGTCAGTGTGTGTGTCTACTGTGTCAGTGTGTGTGTCTACTGTGTGTAAGTGTGTGTGTGTCAGTGTGTGTGTCTACTGTGTCAGTGTGTGTGTCTACTGTGTGTAAGTGTGTGTGTGTGTCAGTGTGTGTGTCTACTGTGTGTAAGTGTGTCATGTGTCAGTGTGTGTGTGTTTACTGTGTCAGTGTGTCTACTGTGTATAAGTGTGTGTGTCGTGTGTCAGTGTGTGTGTCTACTGTGTCAGTGTGTGTGTCTACTGTGTGTAAGTGTGTGTGTGTCAGTGTGTGTGTGTCTACTGTGTCAGTGTGTGTGTCTACTGTGTGTGTGTCGTGTGTCATTGTGTGTGTCTACTGTGTGTAAGTGTGTCGTGTGTCAGTGTGTGTGTTTACTGTGTCAGTGTGTCTACTGTGTGTCAGTGTGTGTGTGTCGTGTGTCAGTGTGTGTATCTACTGTGTCAGTGTGTGTGTCTACTGTGTGTGTGTGTCAGTGTGTGTGTCTACTGTGTCAGTGTGTGTCTACTGTGTGTAAGTGTGTGTGTCTACTGTGTGTAAGTGTGTGTGTGTCAGTGTGTGTGTCTACTGTGTCAGTGTGTGTGTCTACTGTGTCAGTGTGTGTCTACTGTGTGTAAGTGTGTGTGTGTCGTGTGTCAGTGTGTGTTTACTGTGTCAGTGTGTCTACTGTGTGTAAGTGTGTGTCGTGTGTCAGTGTGTGTGTTTACTGTGTCATTGTGTGTGTCAGTGTGTGTCTACTGTGTCAGTGTGTGTGTCTACTGTGTCAGTGTGTGTGTCTACTGTGTGTAAGTGTGTCAGTGTGTGTAAGTGTGTGTGGACATCCCTTCTCTCGCGTATCCCCAGGTGCAACACGGGCCATATCCCTACCCCATCTCCTTCCCCATCTCTCTCCCTCTCCCCCATCTCACTCCCTCTCCCCCCCATCTCCCTGTGATATCCCCACACCCGCTCGCCCCCCCTCACACTTTCCCCCGAACTGCCACTGTGCAAGGGACTCCCAGCAAACTCATTCAATCTCTCCCTTCTCCCCCTCCCCACGCTCTCTCATATCTCACTCATATCTATCCTCTCTCTTTCCTGTCACCCAAACCCCCCTCCTTCCCTCTCATTTTCTCACCGGCTCACTCATTCACTTATTCATTCATTCACGTCTTCATTCACTCACTCCTTCCCTCACCGGGTTACACTTTCACCCTCACTCCCCTCTCTCCCCCCTCACCTCTCTCCTCACTCACTCCCCTTTATCCTCCCTCACTCCCCTCTCTCCTCACTCACTCACTCCACTCCCTTCCCCCTCACTCCTCTCTCCTCACTCACCTCTCTCCTCCCTCACTCCCCTCTCTCCTCACTCACTCCACTCCCTTCCCCCTCACTCCTCTCTCCTCACTCACCTCTCTCCCCGCTCACTCCCCTCTCTCCTCACTCATTCCCCTCTCTCCTCACTCACTCCCCTCTCTCCTCCCTTCCGTCTTAATCCAGTTCCCTCTCTCCCTCCATCCCACCCCCACTCCCCCATAGCACCCCCCCCCCCTACCCCAACGGCGCCCCCTCTCCCCCTTCCCCCACCTCATCACGTATTTCGGGGCCGTGCGACTGCGGCGCGCGTGCAAGTACAGTGCGCGGGCCCACGTGGCACGCGCGGGTACAGTGCGACGACCACTGATACTATTACTACAGCGGCAGTTGTGATGAGTCGCCAGCGCCCAGTATCAGCACCACGGACAGCGCCCAGCGTCAATTACACAGAGCCTATGGGACAGGTGCTGTCCATGGAGCTGTCCATGGTGCTGATGCTGGCGTTAGCTCTGGGACCAATGCTGGAGCTGTCCATGGTGCTGATGCTGGCATTAGCTATGGGACCTATGCTGGGTGTTGGCTATGGGAACGATTCTGGAGCTGTCCATGGTGCTGATGCTGGCGTTAGCTCTGGGACCAATGCTGGAGCTGTCCATGGTGCTGATGCTGGCGTTAGCTCTGGGACCAATGCTGGAGCTGTCCATGGTGCTGATGCTGGCATTAGCTATGGGACCTATGCTGGGTGTTGGCTATGGGAACGATTCTGGAGCTGTCCATGGTGCTGATGCTGGCGTTAGCTCTGGGACCTATGCTGGAGCTGTCCATGGTGCTGATGCTGGAGCTGTCCATGGTCCTGATGCTGGTGTTAGCTATAGGACCAATACTGGAGCTGTCCATGGTGCTGATGCTGGTGGATTATCGTACTGATGCTGGTGCTATTTATGGTACAAATGTTGTTGCTGTCCAGGGTGCTAACTCTGTTGCTGTCCATGGTACTGATGCTGTTATTACTCGCTTTGGCATACACAGCCGCAAACGGCAATACCGGCATGAGGACCATGTAAAGCAGGGGTGGGGAACCTTTTTTCTGGCAAGGGCCATTTGGATATTTACATAACATCATTCGCGGGCCATACAAGATTATCAACTTAAAAATTAGCCCGTTAGATTTATGTCAAACATTTAATTAACTCACCCCTAATGCGATGGCTGGAACTGCTTCTCTTTGGCGAGGCGTGGTGTGATGATGTTAGCCTGTATTGACGATGTTGTTGCTACTCGCAACTGCTTTTCCAGGTTTGCTCCTACCTAGATTTATTGAATTTCGAGTCCCGCCTGCGGTTGCCTTGGCAGGGCCAGAGACCCAAATGATTTCGCGGGCCTCGTCCGGCCCGCGGGCCATATAAGGCCCGCGGGCCGGACGTTCCCCACCCCTGATGTAAAGCAACCCGAATCAGTGTCATGGGCAACAATACCACCAGCATCAGAATCAGTGCCGATGGCCGTCTAAGGATCACTATCCATGGATCGCACCAACAACAATATCATAGAATGAACTTGAGTAACCCGTGGGTAGCACCACTATCAGTGCCCAGAGAGTCACTGGCGTTGGTGCAGTGTTGAGTCTATGGTGCAGTGTTGAGTCTATGGTGCAGTGTTGAGTCTATGGAGCAGTGTTGAGTCTATGGGTTGTGTTGAGTCTATGGGTGGTGTTGAGTCTATGGTGCAGTATTGAGTCTATGGTGCAGTGCTGAGTCTACGGGCAGTGTTCAGTCTACGGGTATTGTTGAGTCGACGGGCAGTGTTGAGTCTATGGTGCAGTGTTGAGTCTATGGGCAGTGCTGAGTCTATGGTGCAGTGTTGAGTCTATGGTGCAGTGTTGAGTCTATGGGCAGTGTTGAGTCTATGGTGCAGTGTTGAGTCTATGGGCAGTGTTGAGTCTATGGGCAGTGTTGGGTCTATGGGCAGTGTTGAGTCTATGGGCAGTGCTGAGTCTATGGTGCAGTGTTGAGTCTATGGAGCAGTGTTGAGTCTATGGAGCAGTGTTGAGTCTATGGAGCAGTGTTGAGTCTATGGAGTAGTGTTGAGTCTATGGGTAGTGTTGAGTCTATGGGCAGTGCTGAGTCTATGGGGCAGTGTTGAGTCCATGGGCAGTGTTGAGTCTATGGGTATTGTTGAGTCTATGGGGCAGTGTTGAGTCTATGGGCAGTGCTGAGTCTATGGGCAGTGTTGAGTCTATGGTGCAGTGTTGAGTCTATGGGTGGTGTTGAGTCTGTGTAGTGTTGAGTCTATGGTGCAGTGTTGAGTCTATGGCAGTTTTTAGTCTGTACAGTGTTAAGTCTATGGACAGTGCTGAGTCTATGGGCAGTGTTGAGTCTATGGTGCAGTGTTGAGTCTATGGGTAGTGTTGAGTCTATGGGCAGTGTTGAGTCTATGGGTATTGTTGAGTCTATGGGTATTGTTGAGTCTATGGTGCAGTGCTGAGTCTACGGGCAGTGTTCAGTCTACGGGTATTGTTGAGTCTACGGGCAGTGTTCAGTCTATGGTGCAGTGTTGAGTCTATGGGCAGTGCTGAGTCTATGGGCAGTGCTGAGTCTATGGTGCAGTGTTGAGTCTATGGGCTTTGTTGAGTCTATGGTGCAGTGCTGAGTCTATGGGCAGTGTTGAGTCTATGGGCAGTGTTGAGTCTACGGGTATTGTTGAGTCGACGGGCAGTGTTGAGTCTATGGTGCAGTGTTAAGTCTATGGTGCAGTGTTGAGTCTATGGGCAGTGTTGAGTCTATGGTGCAGTGTTGAGTCTATGGGCAGTGTTGAGTCTATGGTGCAGTGTTGAGTCTATGGGCAGTGTTGAATCTATGGGCAGTGCTGAGTCTATGGGCAGTGTTGAGTCTATGGTGGAGTGTTGAGTCTATGGGTGGTGTTGAGTCTGTGTAGTGTTGAGTCTATGGTGCAGTGTTGAGTCTATGGTGCAGTGTTGAGTCTATGGTGCAGTGTTGAGTCTATGGTGCAGTTTTTAGTCTGTACAGTGTTGAGTCTATGGACAGTGCTGAGTCTATGGGCAGTGTTGAGTCTATGGTGCAGTGTTGAGTCTATGGGTAGTGTTGAGTCTATGGGCAGTGTTGAGTCTATGGGTATTGTTGAGTCTATGGGTATTGTTGAGTCTATGGTGCAGTGCTGAGTCTACGGGCAGTGTTCAGTCTACGGGTATTGTTGAGTCTACGGGCAGTGTTCAGTCTATATTGCAGTGTTGAGTATATGGGCAGTGCTGAGTCTATGGGCAGTGCTGAGTCTATGGTGCAGTGTTGAGTCTATGGTGCAGTGCTGAGTCTATGGGCAGTGTTGAGTCGACGGGCAGTGTTGAGTCTATGGTGCAGTGTTGAGTCTATGGTGCAGTGTTGAGTCTATGGTGCAGTGTTGAGTCTATGGTGCAGTGTTGAGTCTATGGTGCAGTGTTGAGTCTATGGGCAGTGTTGAGTCTATGGTGCAGTGTTGAGTCTATGGGCAGTGTTCAGTCTATGGGCAGTGCTGAGTCTATGGGCAGTGCTGAGTCTATGGTGCAGTGTTGAGTCTATGGGCAGTGCTGAGTCTATGGGCAGTGTTGAGTCTATGGGCAGTGTTGAGTCTATGGGCAGTGCTGAGTCTATGGGCAGTGTTGAGTCTATGGGCAGTGTTGAGTCTATGGGCAGTGTTGAGTCCATGGGCAGTGTTGAGTCTATGGGCAGTGTTGAGTCTATGGTGCAGTGTTGAGTCTATGGGCAGTGCTGAGTCTATGGTGCAGTGTTGAGTCTATGGGCAGTGTTGAGTCTATGGGCAGTGCTGAGTCTACGGGTATTGTTGAGTCTATGGTGCAATGTTGAGTCTATGGTGCAGTGTTGAGTCTCTGGTGCAGTGTTGAGTCTCTGGTGCAGTGTTGAGTCTATGGTGCAGTGTTGAGTCTATGGGCAGTGTTGAGTTTATGGGTGTTGTTGAGTCTATGGTGCAGTGTTGAGTCTATGGTGCAGTGTTGAGTCTATGGGCAGTGCTGAGTCTATGGGTGTTGTTGAGTCTATGGTGCAGTGTTGAGTCTATGGGTAGTGTTGAGTCTATGGGTGTTGTTGAGTTTATGGGTGTTGTTGAGTCTATGGGTGTTGTTGAGTCTATGGGCAGTGTTGAGTCTATGGGCAGTGTTGAGTCTATGGGCAGTGTTGAGTCTATGGTGCAGTGCTGAGTCTATGGGCAGTGTTGAGTCTATGGGCAGTGTTGAGTCCATGTGGCAGTGTTGAGTCCATGGGGCAGTGCTGAGTCTATGGTGCAGTGCTGAGTCTATGGGTCGTGTTGAGTCTATGGTGCAGTGTTGAGTCTATGGTGCAGTGTTGAGTCTATAGGCAGTGTTGAGTCTATGGTGCAGTGTTGAGTCTATAGGCAGTGTTGAGTCTATGGTGCAGTGCTGAGTCTATGGTGCAGTCATAGCATCGCCAGAGCGTCTATTGCATCGATACTGGCGCTGTCCGTGGCGACGATGCCACTGCGATTCAGGCCATGGTGGTGACCCAACAACCCAACGACACAGACAGCACCAACCTTGACTGGTATCAGTCGGCCCAGGTAATAATTGAGCCTCGGGGTCAACTTGTAACTTTAAAGAGGGTGCCAGCTCGCGTTTTATTCTACCGCTGGACGATACAAAGGAACACGTGGGGGGGGGGGGGGGCACCCCGCACATCGAGGGGACAGAAATTCGGCCTCGGTCGCACGCAAAATCGCCCGTGTAGCCAGACACACACACGGGCACACACACACACGGGCACACACACACACACGGGCACACGGAAACACACACGGACACACACACACAGGCACACACACACACACACGGGCACACACACACAAAGATAAAAAGATCCCCCATATAGCCTGTAACAGACTGTAGGGGCAAGTGCTGTTAGCGAGCACCTATGAAGGCCGGAACGGTACACGAGGGGGTGGGTGGCCAGCACCACGCCCGACCCCCTTTGTCTCCCTAGTGGCAATGTTTACACACCGCACCAGGTACTCATTTGAGGCTGAGTCGACCTAGGGGAGGCCCGGGACCGGTTCAGATAATCGTCACTGGTGTTGGCCGTGAGCGGGAATCGAACCCGGGTCGCCAGGTTCATAGCGCAGCGCGCTAACCGCTACACTATCGCTCCCCACACACACACGGACACACACACACACACACGGGCACACACACACACACATGGGCACACACACACGGGCACACACACACACACATGGGCACACACACACACACATGGGCACACACACACACGGACACACACACACACACGGACACACACACACACACGGGCACACACACACACGGGCACACACACACACACACGGACACACACACACGGAAACACAGACGTACCCATACAAAGATCTCCCATATAGTCAGACACACAGATGTGCCCATTCCCAACGGTTAGCGCGCCGAGCTGCAGAAACACCCCCGGGGCCTTCCCCTAGGTCGGCTCAGCCTCAAATGAGTTGCCTGGTGCGGTGTGCAGTAAACATCGCCACTGGGGGGAGACAAAGGCGGCCGGGCGTGGTGGTCCTGGCCAGCCAGCCCCTCGTGTGCCCGTGCCGGCCTTCATAGCCATAGCCAAACACTTTGAACGCACGACGTTGATTCTGAATGTGGAGGGGGGGTTAGAGAGAGACGCAGACTCCAAATATACAGCAACAGCAGGCGTCGTCTGGGTCAGGATCGAACCCACGACCTCCTGCATACCAGGTGAGGTAGTCAACATCTCATAGCCACCGTGATGATGATCGAACCCACGACCTCCTGCACACCAGGCGAGGTAGTCAACATCTCCTAGCCACCCTGATGATGATCGAACCCACGACCTCCTGCATACCAGGCGAGGTAGTCAACATCTCATAGCCACCGTGATGATGATGATCGAACCCACGACCTCCTGCATACCAGGCGAGGTAGTCAACATCTCATAGCCACCGTGATGATGATCGAACCCACGACCTCCTGCATACCAAGCGAGGTAGTCAACATCTCCTAGCCACCGTGATGATGATGATCGAACCCACGACCTCCTGCATACCAGGCGAGGTAGTCAACATCTCCTAGCCACCGTGATGATGATGATGATGGAACCCACGACCTCCTGCAAACCAGGCGAGGTAGTCAACATCTCCTAGCCACCGTGATGATGATGATCGAACCCACGACCTCCTGCACACCAGGCGAGGTAGTCAACATCTCATAGCCACCGTGATGATGATCGAACCCACGACCTCCTGCACACAGGCGAGGTAGTCAACATCTCCTAGCCACCGTGATGATGATGATCGAACCCACGACCTCCTGCACACCAGGCGAGGTAGTCAACATCTCCTAGCCACCGTGATGATGATGATCGAACCCACGACCTCCTGTATACCAGGCGAGGTAGTCAACATCTCCTAGCCACCGTGATGATGATCGAACCCTCGACCTCCTGCATACCAGGCGAGGTAGTCAACATCTCCTAGCCACCGTGATGATGATCGAACCCACGACCTCCTGCACACCAGGCGAGGTAGTCAACATCTCATAGCCACCGTGATGATGATGATCGAACCCACGACCTCCTGCATACCAGGCGAGGTAGTCAACATCTCATAGCCACCGTGATGATGATCGAACCCACGACCTCCTGCACACCAGGCGAGGTAGTCAACATCTCATAGCCACCGTGGCGCCCTTTAGCGGATATCGGGGGGGGGGGGGGGGGGGGGGGGGGCCAGGTTTCAGAGACCGGCGGAGATTCCCGCAGAGAAATAATCACCACTCCAGACACCTGGCCCAGATTCTCTTCACTCACTCCCTCACTCACTCGACACAGAGACAAAGGTCCCCCGCGTAGCCCGTAAGACTGCTTGGGGCAAGTGCTGCGAGCGAGCGAGCGAGCGGGCGGGCGGGCGGGCGGCTCCTGTGAAGGCTGCCGGCACCGTGCCGCACGAGGGGGCGGGTGCCCAGCAACCGCGCCCGGCCGCCTTTGTCTCCCCCGAGCGGCGATGTTTCCTGCACGCCGCCAACAGCAGCTACTCGTGTGAGGCCCGAGGCGACCTAGGGGAGGCCCAGGACCGCTTGTGACCATCGTCACCGGCACTCGGCCCGAACGGTCCGCTCGCTCGGGCCGCAGGGCAAGTTGGAACTTTGCGTTGGGAGCGGTGGCGCAGCGGTGGGGGAGGGGGTGGGGAGAGACAAAGGCGGCCGGCGGCGCCACGCCCGGCCGCCTTTGTCTCCCCCCCGAGGTGGCGACGTCCACCGCGCGCCGCGCCGGCCGGCGCCCCGTTTGAGGCCGAGTCGACCTAGGGGCGGGGTGGTGAGCCCCAGGCCCAGCGGCTCGGACGGCCGGTCGCCAGGTACACGGCCGCGGCGGCGGGAATCGATCGCGGGGCCCGTCGGCTTCGGAGCGCATCGCGCCAACCGCGGCGCCGCCGCTCCCCCGCTCGCGACAACAAACAACAACACAACAACCAACAACAACAAGAACAAACAACAACAACAACAACCAACAACAAAAAGAACAAACAACAACAACCAACAACAACAACAACAAACAACAACAACAACCAACAAACCAACAACAAACAACAACAACAAACAACAACAACCACAACAACAACCAACAACAACAACAACAAACAACAACACAAACAACCAACAAACAACAACCAACAACAACAACCAACAACAAGAACAAACAACAAGAACAAACAACAACAACAACAACAAACAACAACCAACAACAACAACCAACAACAACACCAACAACAACAACAACAACAACCACAACAACAACCAACAACAACAACAACAAACAACAACAACAACAAACAACCAACAAACAACAACAACAACAACAACCAACAACAAACAACACCAACAACACCAAACAACAACCAACAACAACCAACAACAACCAACACCAACAAACCAACAACATCAACAACAACAACCAACAACAACAACAAACAACAACAACCAACAACAACCAACAACAACAACCAACAACAACAACCAACAACAAACAACCACAAACAACAACAACAAACAACAACCAACAACAACAACCAACAACAACAACCAACAACAAACAACAACAACCAACAACAACAACCAACAACAACAAAACAACAACAACCAACAACAACAAACAACACCAACAACCAACAACAAACAACAACCAACAACAACAACCACAACAACAACAACACAACAACCAACAAACAACAACAACACAACAACAACAACAAACAACAACAACACCAAACAACAACAACCAACAACAACCAACAACAACCAACAACAACCAAAACAACAACAACAACATCAACAACAACATCAACAACAACAACCAACAACAACAACCAACAACAACAACCAACAACAACCAACAACAACAACCAACAACAAACAACCACAACAACAACAAACAAACAACCAACAACAACAACCAACAACAACAACAACAACAACTAACAACAACAACCAACAACAACAAAACAACAACAACCAACAACAACAACAACCAACAACAACAAACAACACCAACAACAACAACAAACAACAACCAACAACAACAACCACAACAACAAACAACAACACCAACAACACCAACAAACAACAACAACATCCAACAACAACAACCAACAACAACAACCAACAACAACCAACAACAACCAACAACAACATCAACAACAACAACCACCACCACAACCAACAACAACAACAACAACCAACAACAACATCAACAACAACATCAACAACAACCAACAACAACAACCAACAACAACAACAACACCAACAACAACAACCACCAACAACCAACAACAACAACCACCAACAACAACAACAACATACAACCAACAACAACAACCAACAACAACAACCAACAACAACCAACAACAAACAACACAACAACAACAACAACCAACAACAACAACACCAACAACAACAACAACCAACAACAACCAACACCAACAACCAACAACATCAACAACAACAACAACAACCACAACAACAAACAACAACAACCAACAACAACAACAACAACAAACAACCACAACAACAAACAACAACAACCAACAACAACAACCAACAACAACACCAAACAACAACAACCAACAAACAACAACAACAACCAACAACAAACAACAACAACAACCAACAACAACAAAACAACAACAACCAACAACAACCAACAACAACAACCAACAACAACCAACAACAACAAACAACACCAACAACAAACAACAACCAACAACAACAACCACAACAACAAACAACACCACCAACAACAACAACAACCAACAACAACATCAACAACAACAAACAACAACCAACAACAAACCAACAACAACATCAACAACAACAACAACCAACAACAACAACCAACAACAACAACCAACAACAACAACCAAC